>NW_020170462.1:90995-110485 GCF_000524195.1 Echinococcus granulosus | reverse complement strand
TTTGATGATGAAATTACTACAATACTCCAAAGATGAAAGGGCATGGAGTTTTTCTGACACTTTTTTCTTCTTCCCTATGATTAGTAGGTATTCCAGTCTCTTAGACTGTCTGGAGATCCAACTTTTATGGTGCTAGCACCACACTTATTAATATTTCTGACCGCGGATTTATTGAGGCCTGTGACGACTTTGTAGGTGGTCCGTCACCTCTCCCTCTCTCTCCCCTCCCCCCAAACTTTTCTGACCTCCAGTCGTTTCGAGCGTCTATTTATAATAGCCTGGGTCAAGTGGCTGTAAGAATATACTACTTATAAGTTGACAACTCACAAGTAACATTGGGCTGCACACAAATTAGGCCATAAAGTTGACCCTCCTTAAAATGGAGGAAGCTTTGAAATGACACTTCATTTTCAGTGAAAATTTACGAGTTTAGAGGGAAACTCACTCCATCTGCAGTATTCCGATACTCTCCTAAAGGCGAAAGAATTTATTCTACTCGGGCAGAAAATGCAATGTTAACTTGGATGCGTTACTGTCATGAACTGGAGGCCAGGCCATCCGGCGAAGGTGCAATAACGAGGCGCCTAACTGACCCGTTTCGAAAGTACAGCTGGAAATTCTTCCTTTTCCTATAAAAGCACCGTAAAATAATTTAAAATAATCTATGAAAACCTGCCATTAGTGACCTCCTTAAACTCCCACTTTCCTTCAAGAGAGATGATTTAAACCTCGGGAGATGGACAGTTGAACTTTGGGTGGCCTGGCGGTCAACCCTTTTCCCACTTCTAAATCCTCCCCCTTTCCCAGGGCAAAAATCAACCCCCTTGTTACCATGACAACTCGATTTACAACCACTTGGCCAGAGGTTAGGTAAATGCTTATTCAAGGAGTTAATTGAAAGGTTTGTCAGATGTGCTTTCAGGTCGTCAAATCCAGCTGGCGAGATTTTTCACAGGAATTAAACACTACACTGGAGTTTGGTAGCGTCGGAGTCCTCCGTACTATAAAACAAGTAGAGGCAGATGCACAGAAGGGTGGACCGGATAGTGATAAAGGTGACAACTGGAACGACATTCCATGTTGATTTCAACTACAACCATCGGCGGCTAAGGAACTTGGGTAGCTGAATAGTCGACATCTACGAACTTCCTGTGGTCAGTCTTCTACTGAACTGACCATCACAGCACAGTCATTACCATGAAACCCATCCAAAGTCTAGAAACTAGAACTGAAATAAGGCATTTGAGTCCAACGTCAGTGATCTGCATCGTCGATTCCGATTGACCCCGAATTTCGTGCCTACTACTCAAAGGAGACACTCTCCAGGTCTTTTTATGCTATACGAAGCTCAGATAGACTGCTGCATAGCGCTGAATTGAGTTAAATCTTAAATAGGTCCTCACATTTAATCTATTTTCTGAGGATTGTTTCAAAATTTGATGTTTTGAGATCACTCAGATCTGGTTGTCAGTTGCCTCGCAGAGTACGAGGTGGTGGCGATAATAAGTAGCCAAAATAAAACCATGCCATTTCTGTAAATGGCTTATCAGCCTTCTTCCAAAAGTTTTGCCATTCTACTACGTTTAAAGCTTAAGAATCTAACTATGTAATTCTAAAATGACTGTTTTAAGAGATTCCAGAAACGTTATCAATCGAACAGACCTCCAAAAGCCCAAATCTCAGTCATTTTTAAAGATGAAAGTTGCTCAAATTAGAGCTTTCCTATAAGTGAGATTCCTCAAACACCTCGAGAGTTTAACCTCTCACTTAGTAGGTGATTAGCCTAACCATTTGTACATGCTGGAGCAGAACCAAAAAACGCAGCTCCTTACCGAGTCGCACGCACTGAACTGATTGATGTCGGTGTGGGCATTCCGAATCGCAAGACAACCGGTCTACAGAGGAAGAGGAGGAGGGAGAAAAAAAAAACAGGCCCTCTCGTCGTCCACGTGTGTCTTTTGCTCCACCCCACCAGTAAGGTTTCAAAGACACCGCGACACGCAGAACAGAACAGGAAAAAATGCACCGAAAACGCTCTCACAGCAGCACTGAGGTACACAGAGAAGGAATGGAAACACTTTTTTTTACTTGAAATTCCTTTGAAGGAGATAAGCGGATCGGACGGTGGATTTAATCATTCGATGCTCGAGCTGCTTTGGTCTAAGCGGTAGTGCGAGCTTTTGAAGTGACGGCCTTAGTGATGCTTTGGACGGGAACTCAACCATCATCGGGCTAGCGTGTAGACGATAGACGCAGTAACCTCTTAACCCATTCTTACAGTGGATAGTAAGCTAGACTGGAGATTGTAGAATAGTAAATGGGGCATTCGTGCCAACTTGAATAACGTATCTCCCCATGAATAATGAACACTGCAGCTCTCATCAGCTTGATTTAGGCCAGATAGGAAAGTGCTTTCTTTTCCGGTCACTTCACGTAAATTTTTACTTCTCCTTCGTATCTCCTCCATCAAGTTAGTCCAGCCAAAGGTGAGTTTAACACGAGAGGGAAACAGTAACAGGGAGAATAAAGGCTACCTTGCCGTTTGGAAGCACTTGAAAAGTATAGTACCTTGAAACCAGTTACTGGACCTAGCTATAGGGAGGATCGACCGAAACCTCCCATTCGTCCGACATTACACTTTGATAACTCCTCCTTCAAAAGTAAGGCACGACGATTTTAGGAAATATTCAAGAGTGTCAGAAGACAGAAATGTTCTATTATCAGCTAAAAAATTCCTTTTCGTTGCCTGACTGTTTAAACTACTTTCCTACCCTCAAGCACTGGCTTTAACCCACTAATGTTGTTTCAAAGTTGGACTACTTCTTGAAGAGGAAGTCTAATGCCGCTGGCTAAATACGCATGCCGTCCATGGAGCACATTCTAGGGCTTTTATGATAATCCATTCCGACAAACCCGCGATGGAATGGCTGTACCTTAGACGAAGGCCTGTAATTATATTCCAATATTCTATCTTACATGGATTAACGAGAGTTTGTGATAAGGCATTACCTCAAGCAAGTCTTCACTTCTCAGGATGATAATAGATTCTCCCTGCCTGGCTCTACATCCCTATTTGGGGGCCAAGTAAAGGGGTATCAATTCCTGACACAATGACATTGAAGAGGGACAAGGTGAACGATGGCCGATTTGAATTTTGTAACTGCTGCGTTGACAACTGCACCGGTCTAGCAACTGTCGGTGGCGCGGACCGGGAGGTGGAAAGCGAATTGATTGTCACAGGTGCTGTTGAGTGACACATCTTCCAGACGTCTTCGGCATTGCCGCTACCACCGCTGCTGTTGGGATGTTGACTGTGAAAGGGACCTCCTGCGCACAAAATCATCTCTCTATATTTTGCTCACCGATTTAGAAAACTTCGGACAGCATTCAAATGCGTTCACCTTCCCGTTTCTGTTCCTTAATCATGAACTGTACTTCTTTAAGTAGTGTCACCAAGTTTGACAGTCGCTTTTTATATTTTTCCTTTCTTTGAGGGTTGTTGCAAGGCTGCACCATTCTTTGGGTTGATTAATCTCATCTTTCTAAAGACACATGTGTGACAGCATCTACAAATCTCAGGTGGCTGATTAAACCTTTACAGGGCAAGTTTTCTCAGGATTAAGAGTTCAAGCGCTTAAAAAGCTTTTCGTTTTAGACAATTTTCCCCCTCTATCCATTCCTCTAGGGTTAAAGAAATCCTTGCCGCTCTAGGGAGGCATCGGACCAGAAAAAATTTATACGAGATTGATTGACCAGGTGTGAAAATGCCACCAAGCTAGATGGAAGATTATTTTTTTACATTAAATTACATCAAAGTATCTTTTTTTTCTTCCAGTGCTATCCCATGTCATTCAAAATACAGCCTCTGCGTCTAGACACTCTGCGTGCACCACCCTGTTCAAATCCGACAAGGACATGGTAAATTTTTTCTGTCCGCACAAAGTAAAACAAGCGTTACCATCCCTTTATAGGCTAGTGCCCTCTTGATAATTTCCTCTTCCTCCTCCCCCATCTTTCCCTCCTTCTCTATGGGATATTTTTTTAAGTCTGAAAAAGCTGCACCACTTTGGTGCCTTTCATAGCCGACAACGATGAAGATAATAGAGAACTGCCAAAGGGGAAGGTAGAAATAAAAATGATCATCGTCCCACATAGAAGAAGTATCCTACTCTAAAACAGAAGTGGTTAGCCTAGAATTGCTACTTGAAATAGATGCTGGCCTTAAACTACCCTTGAGTTGGCAAGGAGAGGATGCTCGGATGGCCCATAAAGGAAATGAGATTTTTGACAATGGAAAGACGACACAGCACTTAAAGGTTAATTTCCACCCCACCTCCACCTTTAATTGCGTCTGCATCTAATTCCTGCATGCACGCAACACCCCGAAATGCGACTGCTTTTCACCGTTGTAAGAAGGACATCCACCCTGTCGTCTAGACACCCACTTGCCCAATTAATTCCAATAAGGGTGCAGATTTTAGTCCATGCTGTCCACTACCATTGACGTACACAATGATGGCAACGTCGACGTGGAGGGCGGGGGGAACGCGGAGGGGCAAAAAGTCCCACTTCAGTGCTCGAATTCAGTTAGACGGGACAGACGCGTTTGAAGTGGTTTGTACGCAATTTTTGTCACATTGTGTGGTGGTACGGCGTGGCGAAAAAACAACCACTAGAACTGATTTGTGCTTCAGTTGGGATGGTGTGGCATGGCATGGGATGGAGTGGAAAGGGAGAGTGGCGTCTCTTTCATCCAGAATGCGCCTAGTGATCTGGTGGATTAAAAGATTTCTGTCGGGTAAAAGGCCACTTCAAAGCGGTAGTGGAACATGGAAAAGTGGAGGATTTATGTATTCAGGGTCAATTTGGCTGCATTTGAGATGATGCGGGGTTTCCACACTTTCCTTTCCGTATTTGCCAGCTAGACCCCATATGTTGGGTCAAAATCCGTTTACAATGCACCACTTGTATTTCCCAAGTCGTGTAAAATAACTGAATCCACACTATTCCAACCTACAGCCTCAAATTGCTTTTACCAAAGTAATTTCGCCTCACAAGCATCAGTTACTTGTTCTGCAATAAAATGGTTTGATTTAGGTACAGTGGTAAACTAATTTCATTTACCACTTTCCAAAAGGTTACAAATTTTTTGTGGCTACCATATCCTGCCGTAGGGAAGATTGGTGCGCCCCACAGAAGTAGCCTCACTGACGCTGAGGAATCAAAATTGACATATTTTAGAAGGGAAGAAAAAACCTTGTCGGAATATATTTTAAAGTTGAGGGGAACAGAAATTGGGAATGTGGACTAGCTATTGTAGACTCAACGTCCTATGGAGGTGTCGGCCGTGATTTGGCTCTGTGGCTCTTCATCTATGTAACCAGATGCACGTTCCACGTCTGAATGGTCGGGGTAGAGAAAAGGAGGACGATGGTGATAAAGAATGGGTCTCGGAGGGTGCCACTGTTAAAAAGTGATTTAAGAGGTGATACAAAATGGAAGCTGTATTTTTTAAATCTCCCATGATTTCATAGATCCCCATCTCCGGTATCCAAGGCTTCTTATACATCTATAAAGAACAGTGCAAGTGTAATAGCTAAAAACCTCTTTGGGCGATGCATTTGTGACAGTGTTGGCGACTTAATTGCACTGATTGAATGCCACAGAGAAAGGACGTTTACTATGGAACGGGCCGGAAATACCTTTGAACTTGACAGCTAGTCTGATTTTTAAATCATCCTTGAATAAACAATCTGCATTACTGCCTTGGATGACATCCCGACATCGTCGGACAGACCGCTGATTTCAAAGCATTCAAAGCACTACAATCGCGGCATAAAGTTCAGTTTGATCAAGACCGGACTCCACCATCCATCATGTCAACAGAGGCGCCTTGCCACACCCCAGTTGCCATGACTCCTTCACCGGTCCGCCAACCTGAAAGAGGGCGCGTCTTATCACTTGCCACAAGAACAGGAGACGAACAATGAATGCGTACTTTGACGCCCCCTTCGCCTGTCGTCCGTCAATTTACAGACACACAGGGGAGGGGGGGAAAGGGTAAGCCGACAATGTGCCAACATACTGGCGGAGGGAGGTGGATAAGTAATCGGCCCACCACGGGAAGGCCTTCTGATGAGTCGAAGTGAGAAAAGAAAAAAGTTGCCGCTTTTTCTGACACATTTGAGTCTGGATAGAACGCTAGGCAGTAGTATTGTGTGAATATTTTCGTTCCCGTACGGTTTGGCGTGCACGAGGGTGGCGAGGTACCATCAATTGCTCGTCCTCCATATCTTCCCTAAGCTAATAATAACGCCACCTTCAGATACGCATGCCTCGTAAAATAGTCAGGGTTATCCGGAGCGTGGAATCAGATATTCCCTAGCTCAGTAGTTAAATTTCCTTTCCAATGACAGGGGACAGTTCACTTAGCTAAAACCTGGAGCACAGCAAATTTTAGCCGCCTTGTCACAGCATGACAGCAACATGAAGAGGAGGAAGGAAGCAATTGGTGGACTAGTTACCTAGGTGGTTAGCTAGCAAGTTGGCTAGGTATGAAGCCACAAAGACCCCCTAAAAGCCCGTAAAGGGTGGAGAAATTTGATGCTAATGAATTCTGACAGGTATGCATAAACACCAGCAAATTTGGCATACGGCCAGGTAACTCGACTAGCCATGTGAACAGGCAAACCAGTCATCTAGTCTGCTTTTTTCTACTTCTTCTTCGAATTCATCCACAAATTTGGCTCCATTTAATCCGTTTGGTGCTATCCTGCGATTGGATTGAGGTATTTCGCATGCTGACTGGCTGTTGAAGAAGCCCATTGCAAGCAACCATAGCAACGCAGTCAAATCCCCCAGTCTTTGCGGCTATTGGCGGAATTTGAATGTCGTATTTTTAACAAAATCTGAGTGAAAACTCTTGTCAAAAGAAAAAAAAGGAGTGAAATGCACTGTAAGAATCAACAAGCCTGTTTTGATAACCTAGCTAAGACAGTCCATTCACCCACTAAGGTCATTTAAGGTCATCATGCTCTTAACATATTTGTCAACTAACAAAATTGAGTGGAGAAAACTCTACTTTGAGGAATTTGACCTCCACCGCTATTTTCCCCAATCTCAGCATCTCCATGACTAGCTGATCGCATTGCAAGAGACGTGTTTTATTTTTCAAGTGAAAAGTTGAGGAGGGTGCATTAGAAATAGGCAGTTTCATCGGAGAATGGGGAGCTAAGGAGGATTAAAATAAACTGTGGTTTTTGGCGGAATTCCCTGGAATGAGACGATCTGATGGAACTCTATTTGCAATGATCTGCAACCCTTTGAAGTGGCCTTCTTAGTGAATGCGATCTTTAACTTCACCAGACCGCTAAGTTTGCCTTTTGATAGAAACGACTGCAAAGGGGAGATCAAAGACACACCACTGTCCCATTCCAATCCGCTCCACCCCATGCTATGCCACACTATCCCAACTGAAGCAAAAATCAGTTCCAGTCGTTGGTTTTTCACCACGCCTTATCACCACAAAATGCGACAAAACTGCGTCCGCGCCACTTCAAACGCTTCTGGCCTGCGCAACTGAACTCGAACACCCCAGGGGGACCTTTTTACGTCCCTCCGCATCTACCTCGCCATCCCCCCTTGCCTTTCATGTCCCAGACGTTGTCATCAACGTGTGCGTCAAGGGAAGTGGCTGACACAGTGCGGCACTACCAGTATTTAGCTGAAAAATTCCCCTAAATGCTGTTGATAGAATGGGAGGGAGTGATGGAGGTGGCAGTGGCAGTGGCAGTGGTGGTGGTCATGGCGGCAATGCATGGTTTATAAGTCCAGATGTTATAAAATCTACACCCATGTTGGATTTATCTGAAAAAAAATGGGTGATTGTGGCTCTCTGGACGACAGGGCGGACGTCTTCTTGAAAACGGGAGTTACGTTTTCATATGTGCCTTGAGGAAGGTGCAAATAAAGGACTTCGATTCAGATGTAGATGGAGGTGGTGAAGAACAACCTCCTCCCTTCCACTCTTCTTGCATTAGGCAATCTCTCGAAGGGAGCTTCATGTTCTTACTGGAAGTCAGGTCAAGTCTAGAGGATGACCAAATCGAGGTAGCCGTTTCTAAGGTTCAGCCTTCCACCTGGTATCCTCTAACCGCCGTTTGATAGGTCGGTGGACTTTGAATTATTTGAAGTTCCCTCTTTCTCATAGAGGCATTTTATTAAATTTCCTGTACAGAAAGTCGCCCACTGACATAATTTGATTTGTCATAGGAAATTAGATTTGCGGAGGATTAATTCCTCTGCAAGGAAGTGAAGCTAACTGAAGAGCGTTTAGACGTCTTTGTTTTCTTTGCGTGCAATCCGTTGCTACTCCTCACACACAACCAACCAGTGTTTCTCCCTCCACCTCCATTAGACTGCTATTATTTGTTTAATTTGTGCTTGTGGGCTTTCCTCCAAATTCTGTGGCATTGTCAGAGCAACAACAGCTTAATGACAGCTGTTTGGCTAAAGAGATTTAGACATCCTTTGGGCTGCGCGGTATGTTGGTCGTACCTTGCTTCCGTTAGCCCATAAATGATTTAGAATACTCCATACCACTCTCCTGTGTGACATGAAGCTCATTCTCCCTTTACTGCTCGTTTTTCTTTATTTTTGTTTGTTACCGTCATTGATTTCGGCATTAGAATTGGATTGCATGTGCCCGCTGCGGCTGATTAACCGTTCGCATTTTGGCCGACAACCCTTCACCCCATATCAATGACAGCGGATGCACAAAAAAATCTGTGTCCACGTTCAAGCTACCTTGTCGTCTAGACGGGAATGTTTTTTTGACCACCTCCCCAAAAAAAGCCCTTTTTGACGTACTCTTTGATCTAAGTTGCGTGGCCGACATAAGACGGAGGTGAAAAAAATAACTTCGTCCATAATTTGAGGTGAATTTAGTTAGTTGATCGCCTTTGCCTGACCAGACAACTATTTCCACTAGTGACTAGCCGATGAATTACTGATTTTTAATGGTCTCGGAGGTGATTTGGGTCCGCCTGCCATAAAAAACGATAATCCGAAGGAATTGGTCTGCAATAGGCAACTTTGTAGACAGCTAAATATTTCACTTTGAAAAAGATGACGTCAGTGCTGTTATGTCTTTTTTTACCTTTTGTTTAAATCAGTGTTGTCGTCATTACTAGGTCGTGTTCAAAGGACCGCCGTCGCCTCCATTGTTGACATCAGCGGACAATGACTTCACCAATATTGCTGTTGCTACCACTTTCCTGTAGGACTGGCTGTTCACCTGATTAATCACTACAGACACAGAGTGGTTGCTTATTTAAATTGTTTGTTGGCCCGGTTTCATGTCCTGCCCTCGTCACTGCTGCCTCTGGACCCGTATAATCTTACCGGAGAACGCCACGCAGGTAGTAACCCACACAACTCTGAATTTTAAATAACCGCCACAGCAATTCAAAATGATTGATAAGTTGCCAACTCCTTCAAGTGGATGACTTCTGTAAAGACACTGACCTAGGATCACTACTCTCCCCCCAGCTCATCGCCAGCCGACGGAGACGCCAAACAATCAAGAGCCACGAGTTCGAGGCTCAAAGAAAGATGATCTGGAACCACGTAGATCCCTTCCCTTCTTTATGAACTGATATCCACTCCAGTACCGTGAGCCTCTGCCAATAGGTCCACAGCTCTTTTGTAGTTGAGATGATAAAGCTTCTTTCAGACTTGCCTGACCTCCACACCAGTTGTGAGTGACACGCACCACACCATCTGATCATGGTCCTTCAGCTCCTTTAAACGTCTTCCGACTTACTCCAATCCATTAAGTCCATATTTTTCTTTACCTGAGAAAAGTTTACTAAAAGTCTAATCTTCATCCATCAAATTTTTTTATTGTAAACGCCCCATTATTGCGACCTGTTTATCCATTCTTTGACGTGTACGTCCAATTCGCCAAACAAAGCGGCACATCTGGGGGTTTGTGCTGTGTCCTCTAAACTCACCCTTCGACCACTGCCACAGACTTGACAACCGAGCACCTCTCTCGATGGAGTTACAACTTGAAAGCAAAGGCGGTACCAGAGGCCCTGTTTCTCAAAACCGGGTCACACATACACACAATGATAGGCACGCAGGCCGTCAGTGGTTGCGGATATTCTAGTCCCCATCTTTGGCGCGGCACTTTGATGTTGCGCCGCCGGACAAAGAGAAGGGGAAGCGAAAGGCAGGACAGGGAGGAGGAGGCGGTTAGGTGTGGCACGTGACTGCGGTGCGCGTGCACGGGCACTCGAAGCTGACCTGGATTAGGGGGGGGGTCCCCACCACTCGGCTCGCAAAATGCCACTTCTCCTGGGCTTATAAGTCCACGAGAGACACCGCAGAGTTAAAGGAAAACAAGGTAGAAAAATTTATGATGCATGTGGATGACTTCTTGTTGAGAAAGACGTCCAGGAAAGCCATAAATCTCACTGGAGGAAGTATCCTACTGTGGGTACAATTTTATTTGTTAAAAAAATCATTTAAGAGTGACCAAGGTGACTTCCTGATAGTATGACTACTTGCATTTGGCCTAGATTTCTTAGGCAATCAAAAACCTGAGGAAGGTATTTTATCAGAAGAAGTTACCTTTCTTCGGATTTGCGAGTTCATTCCTACTTGCAAGATTTCCTTGCAAGTGCACAGATTAAAGAGGAGAAAAGGGAGCCCCTGGCTACCTGATTCGGAGTACCTCCGTACCCGTCCCAGCTTCCGAGGTGTTCCCCCAACTTTTTTACTGTTTTGGGTCATAAAATGCTCATTGACATAAGAGACAAGGGAGACACGATGGAAGGAATTTCGGTAGTCCAGTGACTTTTGTTGCTTTCGGCAGGATCTGATGAAGGGGAAGAGTTGGTGGAATTGTCCATTATTAACGTTGGACAGCCGGTCTAACGGAGGCCTGGAAGGTAGAAGGCCTTCGATGGGGGCGATATATTCAAAGAATTGGATGAACGAGGAGATCTGGCGTACCCACGCCTCTGGTGAAATAAGATTTGGATGGTCAGTTAGAATTCTGCGGACCATCGTTTGTAAATGATTCAGTAAAAAAGGTTATTCAGCTTCAACTGAGAACCTGAGGTTTTTCCGCTCAACTGTATTTGGAAGGACTTCAAGAATAGTGGAAGAAAGATACGGCGGTTAAGAACAAGCCTGCTGAAGGAAAAGTTGGACAAATGACAACTTATAGAGCTACCAGCTAAATCGTTTATGGAATTGGTGCATGAGGAACCGCAAGAGGCAAATTCAATTGCACCTGAAAGAGGCTTGATAAAAGGAGTTGCCTTAGTAAATCATCCACTTGGAGATGGAAATTGTCCACCCTTGAGACTGCGAAAGGCCTCACAAATTTGAAGTCTCTTGACGCATGAAGACGTTGTCTTAGTCTAGAAAACGGTAAAGCCTACATCTATGATGGAGGAAGTCGGCGAAGGTCAGTCGTTTACCTTGTCACGCCTTCAATCCCACTTCTAGAGTGTCTTGACAAAGCCAGAACAAGAAAATAAAAGATGTGACTGAATTCATGGTTTGTCCATCACAAATGGCATTTACTGGTAATTGTGACGCCACCTTGGCAACATCCCATTCACTTATAATGAATGGCAGAGCTTTGACACCGGTTAGTTATCAATCAAACCCTATTCTTTTTCTTACCGGTCCATTACGTGCCAACCAAGTGGTTCTCACGCTAGTGGCGACACTAGCGGCAACATTTCAAAATGTCGAGGGGGGAAAGAGAAGTGAATAAAAACTTTCACTTTCCTTACATTTTTCTCCCATCTGCTCCACTCCAATCTCCACTCTCCCGCCCTCCCCCCCCCCCGCTCTCGCCCAGCTTTGCCTTCAGCGAATGTTTGACCCGAAAATGGGATGAGAAAATTGGGTATATTCCTCTTCCTCCTCCTCCTCCTCCTCTGCCTTTTGTCCCCCCACTTTGCAGTACACTTTAGGTGCAGTCTTGTACGAGCGTGGGAATGGCGTCGGCTTCTTGTTGCTCTTTCTCCTCAATACAACAACATGCTGCCGACGATGAATTAATCCATCTAGCTGATGCTGGGAAGTGGAAAACGTTTACCCTTACTAGCGGTCAGGTAGCTCCTCCCCTTCAGTTGTATGCCTCAGTGGGTGTAACGATGTTGTCCCTCTGTCTTCTTACATGAAAGCGACGATCCGTACTAGCATTTGAGTGGACAGAGTGGTGTGGCCCTTAGGATACCCCGTGGATGTAAATAAACACACGCCTTTTTATGGTGAGGTATGTCCAATTCTCTGTTGATACTATCACTAGATGCAGCCTTTTCTGCAAAGCCGAGGTTTTGACGAGTTGCACTTGCCAACACCGCCAAAGTTAAGCCATCAGGGCTTTCCTGAGGTGGTAGTGTGGAGGTACATTCAGATTCTTGAAGGGTTGAGAGGTCAGAAGGATAATGTCGCCAAGAGGCAGTCCAGCCCACCGCGTCTGAAAAGACCAGAAAACACCAAGAAAATATTTTTTTAAACAAATGTATAGTAGAAGAGGTGACTGATGGCGTAGGTGTTAGGAGAGCCCTTTTGATTGGTTTATTTTCCTTTAAATGGTCACTTTTTGTCAGCCTCGAACAAAGGGATTTAGGTGAATGTCCAAACAACCTTGACTTATACAGACAAAGGAAATGGACAAAATAAACTTTTAATTCTTCCGAAATTGCACTTTTATTGGACTTTAAGATCACAGAAAAACGTTACCCTTTTTCTCAGTGCCTGCGAACATCGCAATGACCTTTGTTACAGACGCACAATAGGGCCATGAAGAGCCTGGATACCAGTTGGATGGTCAAAGCGTAGCGTGCAGGAAAGTGTGAAGTCCACACACACACACCACCTCTTCTCCCTCCCTCCGCAGTGGATTAATTAATCTTCCACAACTGTCTCGTTACAAAAATAGCCCTGTTTGGCGATCCATTTGGTTTACTTGTAATCAACCCCATTTGCATGGATAACGAGGCAACAGAATATCAACTCTGACTTAAAACTTTACCACTTTTGACAGTCAAAGTGTCACATGGGAGGAGGGGGGAGGGGGTTGTTGTCTCCGCAAGAGTACACTCACAACCACAGCTAAGTCAAAACTGTCGATTCAGTAGAAGGGGACCGCAAGGTGGAGGAAGAGGAGGGCGAAGAAACTGACAATGCATCAATTTATTGCTCCTTCCTGCCTTAGAGGGATAAGTAACCATTAGGAGATTTTGAATTTCGGAGGGAATAAGTACCCTCGAAGTCGGTCTTGTCTATCTAGTATTGTTTACAAACTCTTCCGTTCACTTTACTTACCTTGGCGACTAACGTTTTAATTGGTGAGTAAAAGGTGGTTAAAATGGGAGAATTTTCGGAATTATGTGAGGAGATTCCTTCAAGATTACTTAAAGTGAATGTGGAGTGGTAATGAGAGACTTCAAATCCCATGAGAATTTATTAATACAGCCCACTTCACCTTACTGTAGTGAAAGTCTATTTTTACTGTGTAGTGAAAACTGGAGGCTTCGGGAGTGATTTGGGTACTGGTAGCTGCAACGTATCTCACTAACAGCAATGAAGCTCTTCAAAGAGGCAAGTGGAGGCCGGTGCACTGCATCGCATCAAAAATGGCCGAAGGACAGCTATTCAACGCGAATAAGGGAATCATGGCGGGTCCCGTAGGTTCCCTTTTCAGTCCTCCCCAATTCGGCCCATACATGAGAGCCATGAAACCTTACTCATGCCAGTCCCTTACCTCTCCCCTCTTCCCCCTTGGACGGGCTAGGAAAACACCACAAAATGGACCAGCCTTTACGAACTCTGCAGCCTTCACCAGTTCTGCCACTGCCTTTAATGTGTACACTGATAACAAACCCTTCTTCAATGTTAGCATCCCCTGTGTTGCCTTCGGGAATGACTCCGCGGAGGGTGGCGGGTCGAGGCGGGGAGATTTCAAGTTATCTACAAAAGAGGAAATGGGATGAAGTGTTTCGATGGGTCTTCCTTATGGGAGACAGGATTGGTAAATATATTTCAAGCTCCAACCGTGTTTTACTTTTTTGCCTTCAGAGACAAGATTTTCTACTGAAGTAGAAACGTAGCCAACTTGTGCGTGGTTCAGCAGGGATGATGGATGGTGGCAGGTGGATGTTGGTTGCCGCGTCAATGAGTTAGGAAGCCACCGCAGTTGCTCATTACATCAATCACCTACTGAAGGATTGCGGAATCGTCTACATGCTTTTGTTATTCCCAAAGGCCTTTAATCTTCTACATAAAAAATCGGGTAGGGCCAAACAGTTCAAAACTCATGTTCATCTCTTCAAAAGAACCCACTTGTTTTGACAGCTTGAAAGCCCTACCCTGTCAACCGATGACACGTGGAGTTGCGAGTTGGCAGCTAAAGGCGTTCCCACGGTCCCTTGTGTAAACAGACCTAAGGAGCGTGGGAAGGAGGGCAGAACGCAAGGAAGGAGAGGGAAGAAGGATGGCAAAAGTGACGATATTTTATTCTCCTTGGGAGGGGGAGCCGAGGCACAGCGCAGCTCAGCGTGGCGCGGCGAGTGGAGGCAAGGCGAGGCGCTTTGTTCGGAACCGGGTGGCTGACGCCCAAGTGTTCTCAGTCGAGTGAAATGTAATTTCTTTTTTCGGCATGTAAGAATGGCGACTTTTATCTCACTTCTCGCGTCAGCTTCTGAAGATGAAGAGCTAAAAGGAGATGAGAAAAGCACGAGCAGTGTGATAGAGTTTTGCATAACCTGTTCTGTAACTATCTGCTTATACCAGCCCGGCAGACGACATGGTAAGCTATCCGAGGAGAATGACCCGGCTCTTATCTGAAATTCAAGAAAGCCTTTTTTAAAAATGGATGGGTTAAGGGAGCTCCGTGAAGGCGGGCTTGGGGGAGAGGGGAATCCAAGCGGTATCTACCGGAACTATTCCATTAAAGAAACCCCGGAGACAGGAGTGGTACTTCTGAATACATCGAAAATGGTAAGTGATGAGAAATGAGCCTGTAAGCCTTTTGATTGCAACGGGCCGACCTCATTAGTAGACGGAAGTTGGACACCTTTTATGAGCCTCATTCCACCTCCATAGCTAAAATGTAGGTTAGAAGTGAGGAGGAAAAACAGTGAAGGTTTGTTTATTTTAGCGGGTACAATTAGATAATCTAAACAACGAAGACCCGGTAGAATCATAAACCTGCTTATTCATGTGTTATCTGTGTGATAGAGACGGGATGGAGAGGCACTTGACCTCATTTCCATTCAAAAACTGACCACCCACTTTGTATAAACAAATCAGAAGGGTTATATTTACCAGAGAAGACAGGAAGTTGATACTTATCCCCTAATGCATGCATCAAACTTGGAAAAGAACGGAAGCTAGTCTTATGCCTCATCATTTTGTCGATTGAAGTGTAAATATCCCCGGAAATAACCGTCCAGGTAAATAGGATGGTGTTATTCTTGCCAAAGGAGGATAGCACAACAAGGTAGACTCTATTTATACCCGCTTTTGAGGGCTTAGAACTTAAAGATTCCCTCCGATTTAGGCGGGCTTTGTTGGCTAAACTACTAACTAAACAGGGAGCCCACCCTAAACTTCGGCTTGAGATAGACTAGACTCAGACTGCTGATCGCACCTAGAGGGTTGTG
This sequence comes from Echinococcus granulosus, assembly GCF_000524195.1. Taxonomy (NCBI): domain Eukaryota; kingdom Metazoa; phylum Platyhelminthes; class Cestoda; order Cyclophyllidea; family Taeniidae; genus Echinococcus; species Echinococcus granulosus. Next base: position 94,790 of record NW_020170462.1, on the reverse strand, counting down.
TGTTAATCTGCAAGAGAGAGTCTTATAAACTGTCACAATAGCAGGGAATGGCTGGGCGCAATGACGCCCGCATTGCCTGTCATCCATCAATTACCAGTCACGCACACGGAGAAAAGAAAAAGCAGAAACCGACCGGACCGGCAGGCAAACATTAAGTGGGGTGTACAAATGGGGTGGGTAGGTAACGCGCATTCATGAGAAAAGTTTTAAACAAGCCCAAGGGTAAAAATATGTGCTGGAGTTAGCTCGACGCTCTCTCACTTGCATTAGCAGGTTGGCGCATTTGTGGTGTTAAGGCAACTTGGGTACAGAAGCAATTCCAGTGCCTTGGGGACAAACATTTTGGATGCCTTTGGAGTTGCAGACAAATTATCCGCTCGGTAAGGGCTAAGATTACATATTTAGGCTCCATTTGTTATTCTCATTACCCAAGCAGTTAGAGCCCTGACCCTTGTTGACAGTATAGTTTGATATTAGGGCCGCTGAAATGCAAGCAAGTAGCACAAAAATTCTCTGTCCAAAACAAATCATGACTTTTTTTAAATTTTGCAGTTCTTTAGACGATCAGATTAGGCCACATCTGGTGGCTAACCGCATATTGGGACCGACTTTTGTCCACCTATGTCCATAAACAGGGCGACCAATAACAGCGCCTTTTAGTCAGCCTATTTTGCTAGAGATAGTAAGGATTTTCCGCCTATTGTTATGTGTTCCCACTTGAAAGGCTTAACTTGCAACAACTCCATCCAATCGTCAAAGACAATTGCCATTCACTACTACCTGCGTTTGAAAGCAAAAAAGTGGTCGCTGATGGCAAATTCAGTAGCCTATGGAGATCTCGGTAGCTAATTACCACTCCAGTTTAGATAATCAGGTTTAGAGATGCAGAAAGGGCTTGGCAGTCAGAAGCAGTCATTACTTGTGCCAAGGTTGCCAATTTAGCCAAATTATCCACCACCTTTTCCGAGAATTGGGGTGCCTTCAAGAGCCTCCTGTTAGCCACCTTTGGTGGTCGAGTTATCCGAAATAATTCCCTTATTTGTTGTTCCAACTGACACTTCTGATAATGTTCCTTCAGATGGCGATTACTACGGCTTCCTGACTTGGTGCCATTAGACGATCTCATAAAATACGATCATGTACAAAACAAAAGAGAAGAGACTGGTGGGAAGTGGGACGGCTAGGAAAGAAACAAAATCAAGTGGATGGGTGTATGGAATCGAGACCGGGTTGTTTGCACCCAGAGATAAGACGGTCTGCTGAAGTGGAATCGTGCCCACCTCCACCACAGCCTCTCTTCCCCTCACCTGTGATTAGCATGAGTTCAGCATCAATCGTGGAGAATCACCCTTATTACAATTCAAGCTTTATCTCCTCATTTTCCACCACGCTGTGCCTCCATCACTCCTGCATTTCACGTGAGAAGTGGCTCATGCATAATCAAGACTAGCAGGATCGCCTGCCAAAATAAACCGGTTCTAGAGCCGAAACTCAACACCATCACACTTGATATCTACTTATTGGTTTATTCAAAAAACTCAAGGGGTGATTCCAGCCTGTGGGCACAAAAAAATATGCCCAACCAAGAAAAAAAGGTCTTTCAATCCAAGCCACACAATAAGCGACCGCTTTGTCGGCAGCATTCAGAGCGCAGAAACCAAACTGGAAGAAAAATTCGTCGCTTTGCGTTACCGCGGTTAAAGTGAAGGAGGAGGGCGGGCAGCTGAGATAGACGATGGGAGGCAACTTTGTTAAAGGGCTGTCCGACCCAAAAAGTACGAAAAAAAACCCAACCAGCGAGCAGCGACACAGGATGCGGGGCGGGAGGTTGGGAATAAGCGCCACAGAACGAACAGAAGCCGTTTGTGTTCTGGCACCGCTTTCCGGCCCCGTGTGTGTAGCGTGTAGTTAGGAGGAGGCATTTTTTTCTGCCTCTGAAGTATACTTTTTTTCCGCTCTTCAAAGGCTCCGCCTTCAAAGGATGTGCGAAAAGTGAGAGATCTCTATGTAGTTTGAGATTTTTAAGGATAGGAAATACCAAGAACTCCTCCACCAGTTGCCTGTTGATTGACTCTCTCCAGTGAGATCTATCGTGCCGACAGTTCGCCTCACAGTCGACGTGCTACGTAAACTTTCAGCTTCAATGAAACAAAGCGTCCAGGTGACAGCTGAGGACATTAGACCAGGAAGAGCTGATGAACTTGTAGCGTAGGATTGCTAAACTATTTAACGGTGGAGATTACTTACTCAAATAATCAAACTGATTAGCTGGATTTCGTCTTACCCAGAAAAGAGAATTTCTCCCTTAATCCTTTTTCTCTCACCCTTGACTCGAAAATAATCACCATCACTGCCTCCTTTTTCTGTCGCCCGTGCTGTAACCTCCGACGCCGTGATTTTATCGGGGAAAAACATTTTCCTCCTAACGCGATGTCGGAAATGTGCATGTGTGTAGAGCGCGGTGCTTTTTTTCCTCCGCCTCCGCCTCTGTAACGACAACGACGACGACAACGACGACTACGTACCACGAGGAGAATGCCGCTATTTTTTCACTTAGGGACGAGAGGTAAAGCAAAGAAAAAAAATATTTTCTCTTCCAACTTCCAATAAAAACAATCGACGACAAGAGTAGGGAAACAAAAATTATTCGATTGGAATGGCATGAAAAGTGAGCATTAAGGCAATTGGCGGGTTTGGATGCCAAAAGTTGCATGGGAATTGTCAAAATGTCAAACGTCAGGTCTGCTTGTCAGTAAAATTAAACAGATAGAGATTGAATGCGTGAATTTTCGGCATTTAATAAGGCGACACATCTCAGATGAAAGTATCGTTTAAAGGGTTAAAAGTATCTCCCTACAAAATGTATGATTCTGCTTGCCGGAACGTTTTCACCTTCGGTCAGAGCAGGATTTATTGCAGCACATGGTAGCGAATGTGTAGAAGAGGATGGTAGCAACTTGTCAGCTCTCTTGCCACGAAGAAGCTCCAAACAAATGAGTTTGATCTCCTGCTCTTGAGGTGTTACTCAATTCTGCGCTAGCTGGCATGTGTAGACGGGCGGAGCATTAACAGTTGGACACTTCCAGAACCCCTGATCCCGGATAGGCCTCAACTCCTTCCTTTTACTTCTTAAGACGGTATAACTTGGAGCATTTCTGAGCCATCAATGAGGGGATTAATCGCTTGGGGAATTGTCTGCTAAACAAGGGAGTGAGTTGTGTCTGATGAATGTCAGGGGAGATAAAAAACCTACCCTTATGTCCAGCCGCAAGTCAAATCGGCTACTAGTCAGGTGAATGCCCAAAAAAAGTATTTACCCTATATTTCTTACTCGTCTAATCACTACTCGTGTCCTTCGGCCTCTTTAAAGTGGAATTTATTACTACTTGAGAATTTTGCACCAGATGAATAGGAGCGGGGTGTTATTCAAGCACTTGTGGGGGATTAGATTTCCTTTCTTGGAAGCCGACTTCTCAGGAATCGAGGGCTTGAGGAGGGGCAAAACCAGTAGTATGCCTTAAAGGCTGAACGCTACTTGTCGGGCATGTCACTGATTGACAATCTGAGACTGAGTGCACATGATGTCCATTCCTACACTTAACATCGTAGTCAGCTAGGTGGTGAATTACCATGTATTTACCTGTCTTGACTTTTTCAAAATCTTTTAACCTGTCAACGAGATGAGCAATTACAATAGGATTTGTCAACTCAACGAAAAAGCGAACTTACTTCCATTTGCCAATCAAACCAACCTCCAGTCAACCGAAGAATTTAAAACATTGCCAAAAAAAACTT
>NW_020170462.1:87672-90895 GCF_000524195.1 Echinococcus granulosus | reverse complement strand
GAAAAACGGATAGGACGATGAGTCATGTTATTCAATTATGCTGGCAATTTGATGACCTCCTCCACCGCGATAATCTCATTTATGCAAGGATTATGCTAATCACTGCAGCGCCACAGAGATGAGGTCACGTGTGTGGCCACCATTTGCCCACATCTCATCCCTTACACGTACACAAGCGCTGACTACTTCCAGCTCACTACATCGACAAACAACACCAACACCGACACGCCAGTCCAACCACTCCACGCAACACCATGTGCAATACACGAGTGACTGGAGTAAGCCACCACCACGTGAGGAAAGAACACACGTCACGGGCTGCATTAGGCGTCTTGGTAAGAGGGGAACACCAGACTCTCATACCTGTGTGGTGACGGTGGCCAAAGTGGTAGGCTTCATCTCGCGATTCGCCTTTAACCAATCCCATCCACACAGTCAGTCAAGAAGCAAGAGGCGAGAGGTAGAGGTAGTCGAGGTAATGAACCACCTTTGCATCACTAGTGGGAGAAAAATCGCCTTCTTGCATCTGCAAACATTGTTTGCCTTGGAAATTGCGAGTTCTTAAAAAAGGGAGGGCTTAATTTTCCCGCATTTTCACCTGCTCCTGATCAGATGCCACGATGTCGGAGGCTGTATTGAAGCAGTGGGTTTGCATTGTAAGTGCTGGGTTTTGCCAATCTCTGCATGAAAGGCGCGTTTCTTGCAGTGAAGCACTTTGCATACTTTCGTGTAAAGTACCTCAGTGGCTTCGGTTAGAAGTTTAGATTAGAAAGGTAGGCAAAACAATGAGGTAAGTGCAGCATTATTAGCGTCCATTGTGACTGAATTAATCCTCTACTCTTCCGAGGACACATGACTCTCCCAAAGTACATCTTTCTGTATTCTCCCTCCCGTTTGAGCCCTCTTCACGAGCAAACCACTTTCTTACCTACTTCAACACTAGAGTCATCCACGGCATCAACAACAGGAAGAGGAGGATGTGGGAAGTCGATTCTTTCTGCCTCTTCCTCTTTCCCCTCCTTCCTTCTCTTCCCCTTCCCCCTCAGCTTCCTCCTCTCTCCGCTCATCTTCCTTCTCCACCCTCCTCCTCTGATGACAAAGTTGCGGTATCTCAATCACAATCCAGGCAGCATACAAGGGGTCCGACTCCCTTTGTCTCACCGCATCCCGTCTTCCAAAGCAGCTGCTCGTCGTGTCGCATTGTCAGGCGTGCTTTTTCCACTTCCTTCTCTCCTTCCCTTTTACGCATCTCCCAACATTCACAACAAACCTTCCCTTGGAGGCCACCAATCCATTCAAACACCAGTCACTTCAGTCAAACCACCGAGAGGGGAAGTCGCAGCAGACAGAGTGAGGAGGAGACTCTCCTACTCAACAATCGAATAAGCACTAGCTTCAAGCACACACATTCCTATCAAATACGAGTTTCTGCCATCTTATCCATCACCCACTTCCAACAACCCACCATCCAGTACTCAACACTGCTACGAAGTCCGTAGGTGTGCCAACAACCTAGAACAGAAATGATTATTTTGCATCAAACAGAGCAATTCAACTGCTCTGCATGTCAAACGCACAAAAGGATGTGCTCGCAGACACTTGGCACATTTGGTATAACCACACCATGCCACACCATGAATGCTGTGCAAGATGGAAGGACTGTCTGCCACTTCCACTACACCATCTAGAAACTGCTCATTCGATGCAGTCACGACTCGCAGCACAATGAATTGAAGGTGGATGTGTCTCACCTCACCACCTCATTCTCCAATCGACGCACGAGGCACAGGTCTCCCCTCTCACCAACTGACCAACTCGTCTCATGCAATCACACATCTCTTCTGGATACCATCAGGTCAATTCAAGAACGCTCTCGTAGTCACGAAGTCGGTTGTACACTCACACTTTCCTCCTCACACTACACTCACTTCCTCAATCTTCTGTGGTTCACTTCACACTGGTCGTACGGCCATTAAATGAACCATTCGCCTCCCCTCTTCCCAATTCCACATCATGCACCATTGACAGGCTCACATTTTGACGTGGAAATCCTCCCACCGGTGAGTGGCGTCACCCACTCCAACAGTCACTGTTTACACATTGGTTGTCAATCAGTGTGGGAAAAGCATGGCAACTAAATGACATGCCATCATTTGTGGAAGTGCAAGGTGGAGGCAACCACGACATCGCAAACACATCTCACATCATGCTTCAGTTGTCACAACTCTGTGTGCGTGACTGCCATGCCATCCACTAATGGTCACGTCAATTGTGAGAATTTGCAGTCATCTGGGATGCATCACCAAATGGGAAAGCACAGTGCGGGTTCTTGGTGGACGGAGAGAAGAATGCAATGAAGAATCTGCTTCCACTGGTGTAACACCGTCTTCCCCATCCACAGGTGCATCTATTTCACTTCCAGTGACAAGTCGTCTTGACATGCTGCACTACCATCTGGTCTGCTCACTTCCATTCTGTACCCAACACGCAACAGCAACAACCACCACCAACACCAACACCACCTCCACCACAGCACTTCACCACCACCACCACTTCAGGTATTTAATACCACTCATTACCGGTTTCCCACCACTTCAACCACTTCCACACCACACATTGCGAACCACCAGAACACACTGCAGAGATGATGGAATTGTGGCACATTTGCACAACAACACCTCCGAGGCCAACAACAATCAGCACTGCGCTCTCTCCCATTCCATCCACCTCAAGAGGCCACACTTTCCTCATTCGCACATGGAATGCTACATTCGCCTCCACTCATTCATAGAGAATGCTTTGCTTCATCTCGACGTGCCAAACTGTGGTGGGTGGTAGGTGCTACCACCTCCCCATTAATCTCAGTCACAACTAATTAGGTCATTCAAATCACCACAAGTCACTTGTCATGTGGAACAGATGTGACGTCTGCTTCCGACGACAACTCACGCTCAGCTACTCACACCTCCCTTCCATTCACTCATTCCTGCATTCTATTCACCTCCATTCTCCACGCAACGGCCTCCTCTCTCAGTTCCTCGACTACTCTCTCCCTCCATCCATCCCTTCCTCACTCCCTCCCCCCTCTGCCTCCCCCACCCCCACTCCCACCCCCAACACCCTCTCTTCTGCCCCAAATAAACAGACCACTACCTCAATCTGGTGGAATAAACAGTGCCTTCTCCATTCACTTCCCTCATGGAGTGCAACCGACATCACAGTG
>NW_020170462.1:83771-87572 GCF_000524195.1 Echinococcus granulosus | reverse complement strand
GGGTTGTTTTCGTTTGTACTGCTCTCCTTCTCAGCGTTGATCTGCATGTACAGGAGCCAAATATTTTGGGCATTGTTCCCCTAATAAAGTAAACAAGCTCTTGTTTTCACATTGCTGATCTTTACATGCACTTTATTTATCCAAATGCCATGATCACTTACATTTTACTACACCCTAACGATCGAAGATGCCTTAGGGCTTATTTTGCATATGTGCTCACTCATTCGCGCAGTGGCACAGAATGAATGAAGTGCGTACCACACTGGTGCAGAATTACATGGATGACATGCAGAGATTGATGGAGGCTCCATGGTAGCAAGCTTCTTAGTAATGGTAGTAGTAGCATTCCTTCTCCTCCCACTCATCTTTACTGTTCCAACAAAAAGGCGGCGTCAACAGTGACGTCGGCGGCAGCAAAGCCGGCGAATTGTTGGCTTGAAGACTTTACATCAGCAGTATAGAAAGCTTTTGCAACAAATGTTGCTAAAAGGTCGTCAAGAGAGTGAAAGTGTTTCTTATCTACGACGCCTTTAAAAACCTACAGTAAAGCGTCAAATTCGGTTAAGCTGCATTTTGGCTACTTAGCCCGAATTTGCGCCTATACATACGCCCTACGCATTCAGGTCTATTTTTTCTGTCTGATTAAATAAATAAATAAATATGCGTGACAGGCGTCAGAGGAGGAGCCGTTCTATCACCAAGGCGTGCCTGTGAAATTCTACATAGTTAAATTCTACTTCATTCGCGCTAGTAGCATTAACTCGTGGATGCATACATCAACATTGGCATTAACATGCAAAAACACTAGTATTCATCACACTTCTGACATTTATCCTTTGGCTGTCATCCCTGAAATTTATGCCAGAGAAATATAAGGCAACAGCGAGTTAAGAGTAGAATGCCGACTCCATGTCGCACAACAAAAATCTGGTTGTAAAACAACGGATGAGAAATGCAAGATGTTGATGAGGCTGCGTGCAATAAATTAGACAACGGCGAGAGGACTTCAAGGCACTTGCCCCATGGGCAGCAGGTTCTGCAAGCAAAATTATGGCACTGCAAATTATTGGAATCATCCACTCCGCTTTACCTTCTAAGCAAATTTAACCAGCTATGGAAAAGTAAATCGCCAAGCAGAGCCAATCTTTTTTCAGAGGATACCCTCAAAATGGAAGTCCCTGCTGTGAATTGAGGCAGGTCTCTGCTTGAATGCACAAATCTTTTATATAAGTGCAATTTCGGAACTATGGAAACTTTGAATAGGTGTGGCCGAAGACACACATTTCCTATGACATAACTAGGACCGCCCGTATTCTTATGCGTCACAGCTTCATATTCCACCCATTTTAATGGAGTAAGCTACGCCTATTAAATTTTGCACAAAATATGTAACCAGGTTTTTCATTTGAGGGGCTAGGCAGACTGGTACAAAGACACGCAACGATACCGCATAGATCAGCAATGCAGGCACGAGTTGCGCTGTTTGGCTGAAGCAACCAATCGACGTGATTTGATCACTTAAATGCTCCAGTTTATCCAACAGGAACTTGACTTATGCCTAACCTTGATAACAAATCCAGATAAAATGTGACAAACAAGGATTATACAGACCCACTATGGCAAGAAGATCCATCTGCCATTATGACCAAGAATTCTGAAATGAATCCTTGCACCTGATTGTAAAATATGGAACACAAAATGCAGGATGAAGATCCTCCATTCATTAACGATGCATAATTCTTCACTAGAATCCTCTTCGTTATTAGCTGGTTCACTGTTATGCTTCATTGGCGCTATCGTCTGCTAAAGGAGACGTCGTGTTAAAATCTCCAACACTAAAATTAAGTCAGAAGGTCAGCATAGCGGTTGTTACTAAAATCTACTTTTGTAATTCTACTGATAGGGCTGATGACAGAGGGGGCGGTGTGCAGATGATTACGCATTCAATTTGTAAAACATTTTCTACTACAAGACTAGAGAATAATAGGACGGTTTGAGCCATGGTGGCGCTCTCAAACATGAGCTTAGATGGTTTGGAAGTGGGTGAGGGTTACAGATGAGTTAATAACACGTTTTCGATGCTATAGAATGGGAAGGAGCCATCACATAGTGGTTGCTGCTGAGCCCACAGGTTCATAATTAATAGTGTCGCGACACCTGCGTGAACTCTTCTACAGTGCAATGGTAAAAGCAATGCTCAAGTCGTACGCAAAATGTGGCACAGGTACGAAGAAGTACACTGGATTTCTACTGCTAATGAAAGTTAGAGGTAGCAGGTGATTGGTGAATTCCAAAGTGTAGTTATTCGATAGCAATGGATTTTGAACCACTACAGTGCAGAATCCATTTTTGCTAGCTGTGGTAAGTTTAGTGGCGACGATTCTTCCAGGCAAGTGGGTTATTTGTCATTCCGCGGTGTCTATCCTTTCTCCGAAACGCATATCCCTACAATTCGGACATGCCAAGTGGTAGAGGATTACAGGCTGGCAAGCAGCCTGCCTTCGGGGGCGTTGGGGGGCAGACTAATCCCTCTTATAACAACCTCTGTTTGCAGATAACCACTCAGAGTACTTTGTGAAAAATAATATGTGACTAGCCATGTAGCACCGAGGTTCAGCGCCAATTGATTCTTGGTGTGGGCAATATGCAGACGTGAATGTGCTGTCTTCACAAATGAAGTCTTGTTCACTAAGATGTCGCAAGTGTAATCACCACGTAGAGGTACATAAATTTCAGAGCGATAGTAAATGGAATGTTCGGCTATGCGTACAGTGAAGAATCGGAAGGTCTAGTTTGTCATCACAACGCTTTTGTTTGCATTCTCAGCCGCGGATGAAATGGTATTTCATTCTATCCGGCAAATGCAACACTCGTACAGACGGCGAGTAGCAGACAACAAGTTGAGTATTCAACCTTTTGTGCTAGATTTTTAACCGCCTGTTTTGGAAACTAGGAAGTAGTCCAAGCCTTGCAGCATCTAAACTGGGTACATAGATGCGTTGCCATTTATTTACCGCTAAATTTTTAACCTGGAAGGAGCTCTGGAATAGGCATAAAGTCAAAAGCCACTCAATAAAACCTATTTAAAGGTGTCGAGTTTCATTTAGAACTATGGGCCTTCATGAACAGCTCTAACAAAAAACAACCTCGAATGAGCAGCAAGCAGCTAACTGATAGTTTGACTACAACGTCACTCATCTACTGATTCTGCTTGCTCGAATGTGCTTCTGACCTTTGGGAGTTGTAACCAGAAATTTTGGTTAGTAGGTAAATTAGCTTTAGTGATGCTTCATTTGACGAAGAAAATACTTCCATGTAAGTCTGTCTTCCCTTTGCACGAAAATTAGGAGAGCCTGCTAACATAGTGAGTCAAAATCTACCCCATTTTGGGTAGGAGTAAGCACATTCTGATTCAGCAAAAATTATCCAAAAATATCAAAAGCAATAATGCTGTCTAGTATAAACGAATGAATGGAAGCTTTTGTATTTAGGAAACCACTGAAATGTGTAGTGGAAAAAAGCTGTCGGATAGAAGCAAGTGAGGGCCTGTAAGTTCCAACTAATGCAACAGTTGATCATTTTCATTGGCTTACAAGAAGGTTCAAGCAAGTAATAGGAGCCCAGCCATTGCAAAAATTAAGGCAAATCCGCTAGCTCTGTCAGCGCCACCTTCCCCTGCAATGCGAAAATGACATCTTGTCAGTGTCGTTACGTAGCACACCAGCGTCACTCAACTGTAAACTCTGCAGTATCGAGCATTAACTACTGACGCCTTGTGGTTCGCCTAACTTGCGGTCTAGT
>NW_020170462.1:72145-83671 GCF_000524195.1 Echinococcus granulosus | reverse complement strand
CAGGACTTTGCTGTGTTTCCCTAAACGACGGAGTAATTAACCTGTATGTTCCACCAGAGGTAAGAATTGCTGAGTGTCATCCGTTGGTATGCAATAGCTAGTTATGTATATACACGCGTGTGCAACCTTTTTTCAGAAGCAAACCCATTGCAAAATTAACAATTCCAGCTAATTTTCCAGTCACTTCTTGGCTAAGCGTTTAGCGAAATTAAGAGGAATGCTTGAGGTAGAGGTTAAACATGAGGCTTAAGTTAAGTTTGTGGATGTGTTATAACAAATATGAGTGTGTCAAGCACTTTCTCCTGTCATCTGGACCCATCAAGCAGGTAAATGGATGTCACTAACATCCCTGATCTTGGAGAAGTTATTAGTGTCAGTGGTGGGTTCGCTTGCAGCTGAAGTTGGCAACGGCAGTGTATGAGGGAGGAATTGTGCTAGGTGTGACCAGATACCGAAGGCCTTTTGCCTTACAAGGTGTCCAAGTGAGTGTGTACTATGCAAGTGAACACAATGAGGCGCAATATCAGCAAGGCAATGTTCTATCAAGTGCAGGGTACACAAATTGTGTGCAGTAATAAGTAGTCATGAGGTGCAGTGAATCAGTCTACTATCAGTGTTTGGGACTACATTTCTAATTTAGGGTGTATTTTTGAAGCATTTCCCTACCCGTGGATGACACTTCGCAGGTGACTCAAAAATCTAGCCGAACTGATACAGAAGGAGGACAACAGTAGGAATATGGAGTCAATGATTCTGCTAAATTTCGCCATTTAGATTTGACAGTGACATAGTAACAAATGAGTAATAGTGGCCAACTGGTCATCTGTTAACTATTAACGAGTTGAAAAGCATCCACCACAACATACTATACATACGCAGACTGCTGATGCAAGATGAATTTTGAAAGGCATCTTACCTGGGTCTACCCTGATTTCCTCAGCGATGACTGAAGTTGCCAGCAAAATAAGACAGAATCGAAGCACCATCTTTACGACAGAAATGAGCTGCACCTAAATTTTTTAACGCATTTATAGGAAGGTACCACAGTCCCACTAGCCTATGAGGTATCGTGCTTTTGACGAACTAGGTGCCTTCTGCATTCATACAATGCACGATGCCACGTGTTGCAACGCGTATTGGAAGCCACATTCAACTCCCACACTTGCTATTGTAGAGGTGTGCAGAGACGCGGTTTGAGAGTTAACCCACGAGGTCTTGACTAAACAGTCGTGTGGTGCGTCTCATACAATGAACATTATCTAGAGAGTAGGCATTCGTTCTTCTCAAACTCGTCATTTCTAAATGAAATATACGACTCCATTTGATGCTTATTTACCCGTCTAGCCACGAATCTGCACATTCCGCAAGAGTGATTTTTGGTCTTGAAAAAAGAAATGCAAAAATCTTGCCTTGATTTTGTAGGGTAATAAATTTCAAACCAAGATTTGGGTGCTCACTGTGTCAAACATCCATTACGCCAATGCGCCGGCAAACCACATATGCAGTTTCCATGGAAATTTGTGTAATGATAAAGGAAATATTATTAGTGTGTCATTGATGCTACCTAAATTGGGCATTTTCTCACTTGGCCGATTAAAAATATTGAGTGGGTATTTGCACAACATGCTTGTAAATAAGATAATTATTTATGAGGCTGGAACACTTCATGCGACCTACATTTTTCTCTCGCCGAAATTTTTAGCGGTGCATCTAACACGTGATTTATGGTTAGCTCATGTAAAGGAGAAATTGAATTTGCTTAGCATCTCATTTTTATGACGCTCAGTAAGCGTTAGTGTACAAAGCCGAATTTTGGTATTTTTTAGCCCTAATATTAACTAAGAGAAATGTTGAAAGCCGGACCGTCCATGGACACAGGCTAATCGGCGTTTATCCCATTTTATTTACTTTATTTGTGTAAAGTAGGCACAATATCAGACCATCTTAGCGGCCAATTTCCACCGTCTACCTTTTTAAACATTTAAGAATATAGGCCCATTGTTTATCAGTAGATTGCCTCTGCATAGGGCCGCACTAGTCTGTCTGTCTTAGGTAGTTATTTTTACAGGGTTTAGTCGTCGGCAAGTGCTTCATCAAAATTCGGCGAATTTTGCCTCATGTGACCTTTGGTGTAACTTGGCATTATCTTAGGATTGCCTTACACAGGCACACATGCAGAACTGCCTCGTGTCACGTGCTTTCGCAGTTTCGATTTGGCAGTGTCACCAACGTGCCATACTTATTCCCTGAATCCAGTCTCTACTTTGATAAAGACAAATTGATTTGAAGGGTCATTCTGGCAAGATTTGTCTACTTGTCAGCATGTATCACCTTCACATTCTAGGTAAAATTAGGCCAGAGATTACTAAGTTGACGACAATGGGCTGAGTGGTCACTCTCAGTAAATTGATAGTGCCGTCACTTCAGACACAATATCTGCCTCCTGCATTGCAAATGCCGCGCGTTCTTCCCTTCTTTGCCCAGTCTATTGGTAGTGCTACGTAATTCTAGCAAGGCCTACCTATGACTGTACGTGCAAAACCAACGTGGTTGTTGGATGACATGAAGTTAATGTGTGCCTCCACCACGCTGCTGTCACATATATCACCTTATCTTAGATACCTTTCGAATGATCAAAATGAGTGTGGGGCATAATTTTTACAACATTGTTGATGTGCGTACCCAGAAGCATGTGCTACTCGATTGGATACAGTTTAAGTTAATTAATTTAAGTAAAACTAAAGCGTCTCACATACTGACTGAAGTACATACTACGGATGGAGCTTTGGGGATTCAGAAACTTACCTAAAGCCAAACACGTGACTACGCCATTCCTCCTCTGTGGCGCAATTAGGTTGAAGTTGGCAGTCGGCTCTGAATTTGAAATTTTTCTCCCACCTTATTTTAATGCTACATTTATAAAGAAACATGTGGCCAATCGCTAGATTACAACCAATCCCCGACGTTCCTTTACTTCATTTTAGTTTTTCCTACTTACTTTGAGGTACTCTAATACAGACTAATAAGCCTCTTGCATATTATTTTTATTGCTTTATTAAACAGCACTCATTTGTTCCAAAGAGGGGGGCTAGCTTAAGGTGATGGTAAAGTGAAATGAAATAAAAGATTGTTCAATGGATAGAGGGATTAAAAATGTTTGGATGGTTTTGTTAATGAATGACTCAATAATGAACGACTGGATTATAACAAAATAGCTAGTGAATAAACTGATGAATCTAGTGTGAATAAATGTCGGAAGATTGAAGTAAAGTATGCTATTCTGAAATCTTTATCTCATCTTCTAGTTCTGAATACTTGCTCAGCACTTTGTCATTTAGTCTATTTTGAGGTTTTTTGCTTTACAGTCCAGAAAATCATTCATAGTTTTGGTGGGTTCGTATTTTTTGCATATTTGGACCTTTCCCCCTCATTTATTTATTTGTTTCAACTCCAAAGGAAAGTTGTCGAGCAGGTTTTATTCGTTCCATTTCCATTGCTTTTCTTTGCACGATTTCAGGTTCGTGTGGACAGGAGGGCTCAATTTTGGTCACATGGATACAGGTAAAGGGTCTTTTAAGCTCATTTTAGTACTGCGGCGCTCCACACTGAATCTTGTGTAACAAATTGTGCTGTCAAAGCCAAATCTCATCACGCAACAACTACGCAATCCATTCAAAAGTCGCTGTCAATCAAGATGTTTGCCTGTACCGGTTTTGATGGTGGGTTAACTTGCTCTACTTCTTTACCGAACATTGTGCTATGGTGCTAAATTGTTCACGATGGGGTGCAGGTAGATGAATTATATCAAAGCCACCCAATATCTCTATAAGGCAATTTAAAGCCCGCTATTATTATAGTGCCAATTACTGCCCCTTTACCATCTGGATAGAACTGGCCACATTCGAAAGAATGAGGCCAATAAATGTCATCGAGTAATCATAGAAACCGTTTTTACACTTTCAGCGCAATGACATGGCAGCATTAGTTGAGCCTGTCACAGTGAGGCAGTGGTTAACGCTTGTCACTACCCAGTTCACAGTTGACCAACGCACACTTACTACGTCTATCCCTGATAATATGTCTGTTTTACACGAAAAAGGGAAGATAACAATAAATCGGTTGGTGGATCGACCCTAACTTTCGTAGTTCCACGAGTTGTAATTACTTGCATGGTGGTAGTCTTTGCTTGAACTCTCGTGTCAGTCAGTGCAATTGCTCAACAATTTTATCCATATAAAATATTATGCCTCCCAACTTGCACCTATAAAACAAACCTTTTTATGCTACAGGTATCCATGGTATAAGGAAAGGACAATTCGTTATTCAGTTCCGTCTACCTAACAATAACGTAACCCCTCATTGCAGACATCTCCTGACCACAAATGCTAGATTTTGACGTTTTTAGCTCATATTTGCTGATTTTGTACTAATTTCATAAACTCGAATTAGGTTGACTCCTGTGAGGCAAAATGCATCAAATTTTTTAAATTTTGAATGGTTTTACTTATTTGCGGCTCCAGTTTTCACCTTCAGCACGTACATGCGCGTTATTATCTCACATATATCTAAAGCAATACTAAATTTAATTTACTTATTAATTCCAAAGTTTGGCTACTGTGTGGAATAAAATGTGGAGTTTGGAGGGTTCGGTCATGTATTAAACACCTAAAATAATTGGGTGAATCTCTTGAAGAAATATCATAACGCTGTTTATCGCTTACTGAATTGAAAATGTTTTTTAAGTATTATTGCAAGATACTTAATTAGGGATGCATACAATCTACAGAAAACTTTGGTTGGTAATTTGAAACTCAGCAACGACCCTGCGTCTTGCTAAAAAGCATCCCTCTTTACCACAATCGCCACAGCAGGAAAAGTGTGATTTCAAAGTAGGCATATATCTGCCAATTTTCATTTAATACTAGACAGTCATCAGGAATGCTAAAATTCGACAATCAAATTTGAGATATTGCAGGGCCCGTGCGGTCATCAATTATACAATTACCATCTTAAAGAACCCCTTATTAAAAGTAAGTCAATAAAGGGCGGGGATGGAGCTCATCGTTGATCCTCTTTTGTTTAATTTGCCCGAGTTTTGACATACAAGTCTCGCATTAGTGAGTTTTGCGCAATTGAGACCATCCGAACTCTAGGGGGAATGCAGACTTAACAGACGGGAATTAAAATGCATCGACTGCCTGTGCGGGTATTGCATTAGCAAATAATGCCTGAACGTCCCAGAATAACTTCACCACAATATCGAGTGTAGTACAAGTAGACTTTGTTCACATTGTGATCGTGCAACATGAGACCACATTTATTGCGTGAAAATTGCATTAACTCAAGCCATTTATGTGTTGCACAGTTTCCTTTTCTCCATTTAGAGGATCCTTACTTCCAATTCATCAATTACTTGCCCATCAGATTGGTTTTGATGGGTGCACCGCTTCGTTCTCATTGCAGACAGCATCGTGAGTTACTCTGCGGATGTTTTGCTAAAAAAAGATTTACATAAATCTATATGTTATTTTCCGGTCATGGTGACAGTAGTGAACGTATTTAATCCTAAAGAAGGGAGCAACGTACAAAGTGGCACTTTTAGGTTCCTGCCAGTCAAGTACTACATAAAGATATTCAATTGCAACTTGCGGTTTGTCCATCTAATGAGATTTCCTGAAAAAAGCAGGTACATGGAACACACAGTACTCCTACAAACTTAAGCCTGATTTCAGGAGATTCTTTTCTACTTCCACGTCTAAGTTCACCGTCATTCCACTACAGTCAGCGTGGGATTTAACTGTGAGTAGGTGTATTTCATTGGCAGAATGACCTCGAAGTGTGTAGCTAATGGTTTGTGGGGTGAGGATATGAGGAAATACTATTGGTAATCTACAAGTGAACCTCACTCAGAGCGGTCATTGGATAAATGCAGACCAATCACATGCATGAACAGGGATCTGGTGGCTAAATTTTGCCCATCAGTAGCCATACTTGGCCATCCACATCCTCCTATAAGCCAACGCTTCTGTGTACACTTTCGGCCTTTTATCAGATATCCGCGCTCTTGACTTTTATTTGTTTAAAGTTCATTCATTAATGTTGGTGATGGTGAAACCCGAGTTTAAATGCTACATGGCAAACGCTGTCTTTACGGAAAGTGCTGTATACTGTCTTAAGAGCAAATTACAATGCATTTTTTCCACGTGACTTGCAAAGTCATACCATGCATTGGAAGGCTACAAGCTCCGATATGGTTTTTCATGTATTGTGCCTTATGGAATGTTTAATAAACGCAAAAGCACTCCGATAAAGTTATTCTTAATGCGGTAAGAAATGTCAACGTCATTAGTCATTTGTAAGTGAATGTGTTAGTCAAAATTATGCCGTCGAGTATTTGTCTGGAGGCATTAACTTAGTCCAGGTGGACAATAATGGCGTTCAAATTGAATGAAAATGTGTGGCTGCTGCAAGACGAACAGCAATGCTCTTAAACAATTCAAGTTGCTCTGTACAAATGACATTCTGGATCAAATTTATTGCGCCTGCCGACTGTCTACGCAGTATAGTCCAGCTGTTGATCGCATTTATATTTAGTTGCCAATGTTGTTTTCGTTCGTGCGAGATCCTCTGTTAATTAGGCAGTCAACCAACCTCATCAATGACGAGTATGACTAACAGACAGGTGGGCAAGTCGAACCCAAGGGCAATGAAAGTGGCAGCATCAAAGAGGCAAGTTTATATTGATGCCAATTACTGACAGCAATTAACAAATTTGGAGTATTCGACCTATATCTTACAAGGCATAATCAGAGGAACGTGGTTCCCTAATTTCACTCCCTTAGTGCGCTGGAAAAAGCATTCTATAATACCTCCATGTTCCCATTTTCACGTCTTCAGTTCCATTATGAACACTTCCACAACACCCACTTATTTTGTAGCTGCAGCCCAAAACATTCGCCTTAAACACAACAAAGGAAATGTGATGAAATGGCATAATTACCAAGGTTAGATGTAACTGTACCAATCCTCTACCGTGTTTGTCCCACGAACCAAGTCCCATTATGCTTAAGTTTGTTGGCCGGTACAAGTAAACAAAAATGCAATTTATTCCCATGGTGCTCCTCTTCACACGCCACCCAGACGGCTATTGTTGTAGTTAAATGCAAGTTTATTAACCAAACATTTGAAATGACCCCTTCCTCTAATTTTGGTTACCATCTTATTCTATCAGCCCAAATCCTCGTATTCTGTTAGGAGAAAATGAGAGAACATAGCGACACAAGGCAAAAACATTGCAAAAGTGAACGTTATACAGCTAAAGTGGCTGAGCGTATGAGATTACTTTATTACCATTGTGCAGAGGGGCTACGTCTATTTGATAAAACCATCAAAATGGTGGTTGAAAACATGAAGACAATAGGAATAATGTTGCATCCCGGGCACGCACAAAGGCAGACCCAGAGTCACAGCATCGGCAGTAGCGTGAGTGTACACAAGCATTGGCTTCGAACTCCATGGTGAGTCAATCACTTCAGGCCAGTCACACGCATAAATGTAGCCTTGCCACCATTTTGGTGTCATGGTCAGAAGGAAGCGACTCCGGACAGCAGTCTCAAAATCCATTTTAACCACTAATCTAGTTTCGAGACTACGCACTACTTCGCATCTCTTCTCAAGAGTAGTGGCATTTATTTGTTCTGAATTAGACTCACCTACTAAAGCTGTTTCCTTGTCAATCGTCGTGCAAATAGCAGTAGAACAAGTGCCTAGGATACACAGTGTCTGAAGCCATAAAATCTCAATTTGACCTTCAACTGAGCAGATTCAAGCATTCATGTAAAAGAGGTAAGGAGGAAGCAAAGGAGCTTATGCGTGATCTTGTGGGATTTTAGTCGTACTAGATACGAAAAAGCTGCCCTTTAATCAGCGGTCTGTGAGGGTAACGTGGGCTGTGGCAGCAGAAGTCTATGCAAAACAGCCATAATTAGCGGGTGCTGAAAAACGAACAAAATGTATGTAATTTATGTAGTAAGGTTTAGAGTGACGATAGAGAAAATTGGTTAGCGATCCGGTGACTTGGATGCTTAAGGAGATGGAAGGTCCACCTCTCACCCAAATGATTCTAATTCAGGATTCGTGATTTAGTGTTGTATCGTCAAATTTGGGCTCTTAACGGTGCTAAGGGATGCTAGGTCGCCGTAGTTGTTGCACAATGGCACACTAATATGGACTCTTAATATAATATTCTAATCTGGACCTTCGTGGTCATTTGTCATGGCTATTGGTGCAATATATAGCAGAGATATACCATTGAGAATGTACAAATGTGCTCTTCCCATCGTTAGCAGACATTTCCTTTAAGGATCGTAATAGAGGAATAGCAGCACTTCCTTTAAGTTGCATCCAACTTGACTGATGAAACTAAGTCAAATCACTAGTTTGGTCGAAATAGACATTTTGTAACGGAAAACTGTGAGTGAAAATTCGAGAATTTGCAGCTACATTACATTTGATTCCACACTAGATTGATAATGCACAAACTTTGGTCGGGTCTACGGCATGGAGAAAGAGAGCACTTCACTCCAGAAAATGCTGGTTGAGAAGAAATTTTTGACTGCATCATTTCCGAAAGATACGACACCAATTTGGGCAGTACACTGGCGCAATTATATGAGCACAGGTGGGTTTGGGGTGAAGAAATGGATGAGCAGCCAAAATTACAGCTGCTATTACATTCCCAGATAAGAATGGAAGTCATAAGATCATCTTCCTTCTCCACAGGTGCACCTCATTCGACACTGCTACCACAAAATGTGGTGAAAGATCCCAAAATCCTTGAGAGAAGAAGATACCTGGGGGTATATACAACATCGTTTATCTCAGAATCAATTAATTATGCATTTTCACCGCGCTATTAATCTATGTGGGCATACCAACCATGATTTTAACTGGTCAAAACAACACATTATTTTGATATTCTGGCAAAGGTGATGACATTGTTGTCATTGCTCTAGGGTCGTGATTAGCATTAGGACAAGTATATGACCAACACGGTGCAAGACTCATTGGATTTCAGGAAAGGCAAAGGGCAATGGGGAATAGTCGCAAGAAAGTTACGACTCTACCTCACAACTTCGCTGAAGACCCTCATGTACCACATTGCTGCTGCTATTGCTGGGTCTGGGTGTGTGCGTAATGCATACCACTTTCCCTTGATCCTTGGCACGAACACGCTACTTATAGTCTACAAGTAGCGGAATAACATTGTACTGTTTAAAACACCATAATTTAATTTACTGCCTTTTAGACAGTCATACCTGTCTTTTACCTATTGTCATTTAGCAAAACGGTAGAAGGTGTTGACATTTGGTGGGAAATGCAAGTATTAAATAAAGGACAACGTAACTGACAGACGTCGGACAATTAGCTTAGTGGAAATGGTACCTTTTTAGCCCTCTTGCTCCGATCCAATTCATTTACGGCAGTGAAAGTCACTGATTCATACAGTATGTAAATTTGTTCCATAGCGAAGACATCAATGGGTAATATTTAGCATATACGACTCAGATAAAGAAGGAATTAGTTTCCGCCGACAGCTCTGCCCTCCCTACTAATTGTAGTTCGATCAGCAAGGTTCTTCACTTAACTACAAATTTAAATTTGGCCTATTTAGCAGGATTTAGCATGATAGCTTAAAACAATTGTCTTTTTAATGCCTAAGACTAGTTTTGACTATTTGTGTCAATCGAATCAGAATGACTAATCTGACCGATGACAAAGTTGATGTAGTTCGTCTTTTTTGCAGCCCCATGGCTCCTTTTTTTATACTTTAGCAAAATGAAGAATGCAGCAGCTAAAACGTGTCGAAGCATTTCATTATACAGTTACCCAACTTTTGTATCATTTAACATTTCCCACTCACTCTACTCAAGATGGTGTGGAAATTACCAAAATTCTACAAGTCATGGCAAATACTAGGGTGATTGTGGAAAGTTGGAAAGGAGTGAGAAGAAACCCTTTACCGTAAATCAGTGCCGCATTTACCATGCAGTAGCTGAAGGTAAGGAGATACAAATCATTTTATCCATGAGTACAGGTGAAGTGAATTCAACATCCACACCTCCGTGGTGTAGTCTCCACTAATAAAAACAGATGATAAGCGGGGATGACAGAAGAGGTTGCCATGGAAGTTGAGCCTGATGACCCATACGAAGTACCGAAAATTAGAAATAGACAATGTCGTCTGGGCAATATGGGACAACCTGAACTGGGGCATATATTGTGGCATCGGGATGTTTCTGCGACGACCAAGTAAGAGAAATCGTAGCGTAAGGTGAGCATTAGTTAGGGAATACGGTAGAAATAGGAAGTTTCGGCTGTGTCTTGCAATCTTTACCATTTACCATTTGAACCAGTGACCTAATTCATTATGACTGTTGCTTGTTATAACCACGAGAACAGGATTAATGTGTGCACATCTATTTGTCATAACCGGCCAATCACCTGGATGGGGTAACGGCACAGTCGTCTATTCCACTAGTACTTTTTTTCTTACTCAAAAAAGTGTCTGCCTAAGCGCATTTATCCTACAGGTTTTACTCGCACCAACGGCCTGTTCAGTCGACTGTAATCAACACTCGTTTCCTTCGCATTACCCTTACTACGAATGCAGAGGTCGCAAGAATATTACACTCTCCCGTAAATTCAAAATAGTGTGTAGAGTAATAGAGATGTTGGTAAGGGAAGAAAAGCTTGGATTGCGATTTTCTACAAGCTTCCCAATTCAAGCCTAATTTTCCCGAGATTTAGTAATGTCACAATTTGTACACTCCTGATTCACTCCTTGAATTGGCCAACATCACACGTTGCTGGACTTGAAGTGTAATACCAATTTATGAAAAGTAAAAACAAATCGAAATGATATGTCATGAATGCAGACAAATGGAACTTCCGCAACTCACTGTAGAAATTTGTCTTAATGCATCAGCATCACCAGCATTCCTGAACTACAGACTGGGGGTTACAGACGGCCGGCTAAACCACACTTAGCTAGCTAATCGCACTCCCCTTAACCATCATCTAATACTTTACTAATCTTACTCCGTAAATGAGGCAAAACCCATGCTATGATTGTTTTACTTTAGAGTCAAAGTATTCCATGGTCAGGTGAAGAAACATACGCAGTGTGAGTGAACTTTTATTCAGAATGCGTAACTTCTTATTCCGCCGCATAAAATTGGTGAGAAGCACTTTTGCATTTGGCATAAGGATCATCGAGTGCTTGCAACTTTGTACATTGCCATTTGTAATTAAGCAAGAGTCTTTCGCTAAAAAAAATAAGAAACCACCTCCCAGATACTTGTGTTATTACCTTGTCCCCATCACCTTACTTTTCTTTTTTTCCTCAACCAACAGATAAGCTGTGATAATTGAAATGGGTGGATCCTAATTGGTATGGGTGACCAATGAGTAGACAATGGGTAATCAAGAGATGGCAACAGTGAAGCGGTATTTATGCTCATATTA
>NW_020170462.1:36511-72045 GCF_000524195.1 Echinococcus granulosus | reverse complement strand
TGTGATATTTTGGCACTAGTTCAGAAGCAGAATGTTGCTTTTAAATGGATGCCGATTCATTCGACCTGTCAAAGTGTGAGATGCATATTACTGATTAGATTGAGGAAGAAAGCTCCAAATTTTATTTAATTAGTTTTTTTTTGATTAATTAGTAAGGGCTCTTTTGATCGTAGGAAATATGCTGTTTTTAGCCATTTCGTGCGCATTGTTCCTTGTCTTTGTATATCACAACGGGCGGACCTAATCACATTCTAAACAACTGCGATGCCTTATCCAAATCAAGGTAAAGTAGAACGCTTCAACCTTTCATTTTGATTTCCATTTTATCTAGAGCTTTAGAAGACACGCAGCTAAAACACTTTAAAGGTTAAGAGAGACGACGCAGCAAGACCTGATGCCATCTCAGTCATAAACTTCCACTGATAGAGGGATCGGGGTTATGGAAGCACTGCACCACTGCAATATTGCAACCTAGATCGTAGGAGAGTGTTATAAAGTCCGTGCACAGCTGATTTTCAAGTGTAATTCCAGTGGATGAATAAGACGACTGATGTGAATGGTAAAAATATGGCATTGATTCATTTGGCATCCACACGAAGTGACAGATTGTGGGGTCTACAAGTCTCCGCATCATATCCACGACTTTGGGTCACAGTATGCCCAAATAAAACAGCTCATCCACATTCAATCCTGTGACCTTTCTCCACGTTTACGTTCTTGGATCGAAAAGAATGTCATTAATGGTGTTAGAATCTTATACTCAACGACAGAAGTCGGTGATTGTCAGGTAATTAGTGTTTGTCCTTCCGTCTGCTCGGCCACAAGCTTTGTCGTATCCAAACAAAGGTGTAAATCAAGAGTGTATGCATCCATGCCGTCTCACACCACTTAACACACTGATGTGGTGCTGCATAAAGTGTATCTTGAGAACCAAATAGCCACTTACTTGGACTATTTTTGGTGTGCGCCATTCTATATTCGTCAATCACGGCGGGTAACCCAAGAGTCATGTCATCATCACGTTCTGTCGACGAAACGAGATGTATTTGAATAACAGACGGTAGCAGTGCGAATCCTGTTTCACCTAGTCACAATTATATACAATGTACAAGCACAGTATCATTTGTGCAGAAAAAAGTACCCAGGATGCAGACTCCACTGATATTTGTGTGGAAGTAATAACTCGCCATCCTTCATACTGGAGCCGACTTAAACCCATATTTATGACCTCAAGTTAATTGCGCTTCAATGGAATTCACTTTTGAATTGAACTTCACATCAGTGACTACGGGAATTCGCTTCTACTTTATAAACGGGTCACCATTAGGATTCATATGGCAGCCTATAGAGTTGTTTGAATGACGAGCAGACACTTCCACGTCCTCAAATTGCCTACCGCTGTAGTGGGAAACAACTTCCATTAACGATGCGAAATTTGGAGCACTATAAGCAGTATTTGTGTATACACATGAGACCATTTTAACTCTTTTTCTTCCATGCGCTCCTACAGTTGTCAGCCATTAAAATAGTTATTCGACAAACAGAAGAAAATCCTTGTCAACTACTGCTACTCCTCAATTTCTTTTGTGCTTCTAAAGACTCCTTTTTTAATTGATATAAGAACTGCAAAGTCTGAAAGGAAGGGTAAACGTAACTTTGAGCTAATAAGTGAATGTGTCAGTGGTAACTAGTCTGTTACGCAATTTTTCCAAAGGCAAACCTGATACGACTGATCATAACTTCTTAGTTAGTGTTCAAATCTTGACAAAGTTATCATACGTTAATCAATTCAATTCAAAGGAAGAAGAGAGATCCCTTTAAAAATGGACTATCCGTGTAAGAGACCTTGATGAATCATTCACCTTCCTCGAAAAAAATTCTTTTTACTCGGACCTACATAGTGGCAATATAGTCTACATCTACCAGCAACCACGGTGACCTCTTTGATGTCGAGTGTCAAATCACGAGCCGAAATTAGATGTGATTAAGAATTTGGTAGCAGCAAATTTATGCCGTTCATTGAAAGACTTTAAGGATTGAAATGGTTATCCATACATCGCGCGTTAGTAGACTGTTCAAAGCATGTAAAACACTCCGATAAAGCTGTTGTTAATGCAGTACGACATGTCAACTTTAGTGGGTACTTGCATATGAATGTGTTAGTCGCAACTGTACTGCCAAGCATTTGTCGGGAGGCAAAGCTGTCACGACTACCCATAAGGCCTCTGTGATTGTTACTAGTCCAACACTCAATATATTAACATTGTGGATTCCACCTCCATCTAATTAGCATGTTTGAATAGCTGTTAATTTAGCACCTCATTCAATTTGTACGCTGGTAATAATTTGCTCTTCTATGCTTCCATTACTTCATCTCCACGTCTTCAACGCCGTAAAGGACAGTTTCATAATATTTACGTGTTTTGTTGTTATTGCTTAGAAATACCTATAAAGGGAACACGGGGATGCGATGGGGTGGCATGATCACCAAGGCTGGAGGTAGTTGTGACAAACCTCCACTGTGTGCCTCACATATCAAGTCTTATTATGTTTAGGTTTGATAGCCGTCAAATAAAATCAAGAATATGTTTCATCTGCATGGTGCTCATTTATCTGCCGGAATGTCCGCCTTAATACAAAATAACCTACACTTCTACCAAATCACCTTCACCAAGAATGCAATGTTGCATGCGGGGTAGCGCTGGAGACTTTCAAAGACACACCAAATTGGATTACGACTTGATTATCAGTGATTGCAAGCATTGACAATGACTGTTATCCACCACATTATCTTCTATATTTCACTAAATGAGGGAGGTGTGGCTATGAGAAAACAAAAATAGACTGCAAACCGATAAATATTTCGCTCATCTCTTAAATAACAATGCCGCGATTGCATCTAAAATCAAAAAAAGATTTGCGTACGACATTACTACGCCACGGTGATACAAACTATCTCTTTCGCAGTCAGCACTCCCTTAGGACAAGGCGAGTCGCGATAGGGGTTGGCTTTGTAAACAAGATGCAGACATCGGGTGTGTAGGCGTGTAAGGCACCGAGAGGTATGGAGATAGCAACAGTCAAGTAGCAAGACGTAAGTGGATAACAAAAAAAGGGTTCATAGCTAAGCAAGAGAGGAATATGTCGATGGTTGTGGTGATCGTTGAGTTGCCAAGACCTTGGTTAGTTGCCCAAAGTGGAGATTACATCCCCACTTTTTGCCGAAAAGACTCGAACTTAGGATATGTGTTCATAAGCTGTGACGTTAAACTTTACCTCTCTACCTTGATCAACGGAATACCTACGGCAGAGACGCACACAGTCTTAAAAGCAGCCACTAATGTGGCACAATAGTAAGCGGATTCGAGATCTTGACGGGTTTTTCTGAGTCCTGGTTTCAGACGTGCTTTATGATCATCCACTTTGCATGTCTTCGGAGTCATTTCTTATGGCAGCTGGTAAAGCACACAGCAGAGGGACTGCTAAGGTGCCATGAGGCACCTGAATAATGACTACATTATCGTTATGCTGGGTTGACGACGCGTTGGCGAATCCATGCTGCAGAGCGTCAACTGTATGCTACCACCATCCGAGATTGATCAAGTTGAAAGTAGGACAACAAGAAATCAAAATTGGCCGTCGTAATTCTGCAAATACGCTTCATTACCATATTGAAAGTAACTTACACAGGCTCATAATTTCACGCGATCATGCCACCACTACGCGATTGCCCGACGGCCGGTTCATGTTGCACGATTACAGCCTGACCGGAACCTACGTCAACTGCACTCGAGTTTATGGTTGTGCTATTCTGAATCAAGAAGACATTATTTGCTTCGGCCATCCTTACGGTACTAGCGTATTGCCCGGACAAACGGTCAATGCTTTTTATTCGGATCTAAAGTACCGGGTAAGTCTGCATTCCCAAAAGGGTACGCATGGACTCATTTGGTTCCTTTTTGCCTCTTTAACAAAAGGCAACTAGCTAAATGAATTTAGTCGTGAAATTGCTTGCCTACGCTCACTGCATATTGCAGACCCTTGTTCTGCATTTTACAGGTGCGCATTGCTTTCTGCTACGTGACTGGCACCTCGACAGCCGCAGTAGTTTAGTCCGATTCTGAAGGAATGCCCTTCAATACGAGTGGATATGGAAGCGGAGTAAAAAGTGTGGTAGCTAGCCCAAAGGAGCAGGTGCGGTCCATTTGGTGGTGGAGATGGTGCAGTGGTCAAAAGTATGATAGAATGAGGATATTTTGGGGCAGAGTTGGTAAAGCATGCGTGGAGGCGCATATGTGATACGTTCTGCGGAGGGCACGAGGCCAAGTTATCGCAATTTGCATGAACAAAGATGTGGAGAATGGCGCGTCAACTCCTTCACTTGCCATAAAGGAATAGAAGAATGTGGCGAAGAGGTGTGGCAAAAGGGAGTTGATTAGTGATGCAGGCCATGATGGAGTTAACTAGGGTGTGAAAAATATCGTAGATAATCTGACAGGGGGAGGAGTGTGAAAAGGAGTGTTTGGCATGTACCTGTTAAATTAGTTGATGTTGAAGGGCGAGGTATTCCAAGTGCTGTCATTTGTTCTGCTTTAATTGGCTACTACTTTACCTATCATCGTCGGTATTTGCCAAATAAAGTTGGGCAATTTTGTGATGGCTATGGTGTTCACTGACTCAATGAAATCTAAAGCAGGATAGAAATACGGGTGATAAGGTGTGGGGCGGTCAGTGGGATAGGAAAAGGTGGGTGGGATAACCTGGAAGTAGTAAATGTGATTTACTGGGAAGCGAGGGTGAAGACATAAAGAGGGACTACCAAATGCGCTTTGAAAATGTCAAATTGGAGTAGATTCCTCTGTTTACATGGTTAATTGCTTGATGCAAATAAAAAATTTAACATTCGAAAGAGGGTAAGCAATAATATTGAATTGCAGAGGGATATTTGCAGGTGTAGATGTATTTTGCTCATGAATTTTAAGCACACGTCTATGTGCGCGTAAATGAAAAATTTGAAAAGCAAAATTTAGTTGATATGGAATTGCGTGTGTGAATGCATCCACCCTTATAAGAGAAGTAGTAGACAAGGAAGAAGATGGCCTTGGGTTTAATTGATGTAGATTGAGGTGATAATGATTGCTATAAGGATCTTTTCCTTTATGAGACCAAAGGAAAATTTTTGCGATACAGGTGATAATGATGGGATAATCGTTCTGTAGGAGGTCTTACACCTTCCCTTCTTTATTGCCGGAAACGCATGCAACTCCGAAATGAAAATCACGTTCGAGCTACTAGAAAACGGCATTGCTGCAAACAGGCTCTGAGCATTCTGGAAGACGCCGAGTGCCCTGAACTGGTCTAGAAAACATGAAGTGGATAGTGAGGTAGGCTGTTGGTCATTTAAAGCCCATTTTATAGAAAATTGGGATCAAAATTGACTTTATTTAAGCACATAACCACAAAATATTTATTCCAATTCGAGGACAAATGCCTAAATCAGATAAGATTTTGCTTTCGTCGACTGTTGACACCCCAGACTTATCAGTTACGTCAAGTTACACGGAAAGCTTTGCAACATTTCCCATGTCAGCGGAACAACTGCAGCGTAACTGTGGATAGAGTTCACGATGAGAATGAAATAATGCACCCATGGACACTGACAAGATGCCAAATGATTTAATAGCTTGGACATGAGTGTGCCCTGTAGGGAGAAAAGGCTAAGCTGAAGGCTGCGTTGCTGCAAACATTTCTCCAACGATTACGTTCATTTGCGAGGCAGATACTAGTACTTCATGAGATCTAAAGCACGAACCCTCCCTATTAGACAGCAGTGCTCTTAATAAAGATGCAAGGGTTGCAAAAGTCATCCACTTACTAGCAATTTCTGTTTTCAAGGTAGGGTAATAAGAATGCCAGTAGGGTCGGAATAATTTTACTTTGATTCTCTACAATCTTCCTACTTCGTGCCTAAATACTCAAAGCTACGCAATATCTCTAAACAGCCACACCCTACCCATTCCTCACACCCAGCATCACACTTAGACAGACTCGATACGTGTCACCAATCAAGGGAAAGTCACAAACAATCGAAATGCTATACTATTGGACGGGCAAAAGGGACTTCCCTTGTGCCTTCAGTAGTCAACCAGCAGTCACACGTATCCAGAACCGTGTTTCATAATCCGTACATCTGTGTGCCCATACATCAGTAATCTTAACATACCCGCATTAACTGGTTAATTGGAAGCCACGCGGCGTGTCCCTTTACCACAATGACCCGAGTCCTTTCCAAAACTGTTTCCGCCACCCTCATCCATCGCATACATTCACCCCAAGCACCTCTGAGTCACAGACCACAGAATATGCCACCATTCAGCTAGTCACCTGCACTCTTCATCAATCTCCACTAAGTCAGACAAAGCTGCGCTCAAATGCAAGTCTGTCAGCTAAATTTCCTCCATTTACCGTATTTTTCGAAGAATGCACACCCCATGCTCTGATTTATCCTACAACAGAGCAAATGCATAAATGACGAGGTATAGAAATTCCCCTACAGTACCAAAAACACGGCAGTTCTGCCGACTCCACAGTGACCTTATATCAGTGCCCATTTCCACTTTTGGTACCTCGCATGAGGCATTATGCAGGATATCTGAAATGATCCCTTCCTATAATCTTGGTTATCATCTCATCTCACCAATCCCACCATTAGTGTTCCGTTAGGCGAATATCAGGATA
Source organism: Echinococcus granulosus (assembly GCF_000524195.1). Lineage (NCBI taxonomy): Eukaryota > Metazoa > Platyhelminthes > Cestoda > Cyclophyllidea > Taeniidae > Echinococcus > Echinococcus granulosus. The sequence goes on along the minus strand of NW_020170462.1, from coordinate 65,307 downwards.
GAGACAAAAAAACATGAGCATTATAAAAGTGAACATAAAGGATGTGAAGACGTCGAGCTGTGTAAGCGTGAGTTAAAGAAAATGCTTTATTACCATCGTACAGTATGTCCAAAATACCTATTCATGTCCATTTGGTCAAACTACTGAAATAGTTCCATAAAACAGGGACTCAGGAGAAGCGAGAATGCCGCCTAGATACGCTCACAAACATGCCCAGAGACCAAGCGGTGACAGTAGCATGAGCATACACGGGGCTTATCCACATAACAAACTCCTCGGTTGATCAACCAATTCAGGCCTCTCACACACATGAATGGAAAACTGGTGGTTATCATGCTTTTGAGCTCAACGGCTGTGAAGTAGGCATCGTGATTATTGGGGGGTGGGCAACCGCCTCAGGTGCAAATTACAGGAGGTGTTTCTTGTGACACTTGTGGCTAATTGTAAAACTCTACTTGCATTGCTGCATCCTGCATTGTTGTTTACCGATTGCTGAGTTGCGCTGACAAAATCACTCTGATCATAGATAATCCAAGGATTTAGCAAGTGGCATCTATATCCATCATATATGCCCATTGGCCGCAAATAAATAAGTAATTTCTAGGCTTTCATAGAAGATTATGCGCACTCAAAAGCAGCCCACACCATTCAAAAGGCAAGCGAAATGTCATTGATTCTACTGTAAAAACCATGGTTTTGACCTCGTCTCGGAATTAGTCAGGTATTTCAACCTTCAGCTCCGTATGCAGAAATATCGGTTATTAAAAAGTCACAAAAAATACTTCTACTAAGTTGCTCTTGAAGCTCTTGCGGCTGCCTCTTGAATCACGTCGCTCATGTTGTAGCTGTCGAGCTCAAACTCCATCACCGCCAACAGGAATGGACGAAGACTGGACGGGTTAGATCGAGAAGTACTGGACTGACAAATTGGAGATCTACCAAGATACCCAAAGTGTACATATAAGTGTTGACTTATTTAGAGACGCAGATGGCCAAATATGGTCGCTGACGAGGGGAAGTCAGTTACCAAATCTCCATTCATGCATACGATTGGTCTGTATCGGTCGACTGAATACTTCTCATCTATTGACCGCTTTGAGTGTAGCTCTAGGCTAACCCTCCTGTAAGCCAGTGATGCGGCTTTTGGGGTCAAATATTTCGCTTTTTCCAACTTCAAATACACGCCTTTAATGGTGTATCCGCAGTTTCATTTATCCCGAAATTTTTGTTAGTATTGACGCACACAAATGCAAATGCCGTCAGTTATTCCAGCTAAATTAATCTGGTTGAGAAATTAGTATTTTGGCTGTCTACAGTTATAGAGAAGTTTCGGAACCCTTAAATGCATAGACTGCTTAAGTTAATGGAATTTTTTAAGTAATAATAGCAAACTTGAACGTTTACCGCAAGGTGAAGTCATGCTGTACCTTGATATTGTGGACGAAAACTACGTCAAATACACTCGAGTTTGTGGTGAAGCTATTTTATAACAGTGAAATATTGTCGACTCCATTTATTTAAACGGACTTAACACAGTGCTCTCATTTAAAGTGACTGTTAAGTCCTCCTTCCCACCGGAGTTCATGTAGTCGCATTCCCTTCCTTCGTACCTCTTCTACATGAAGCAAATAGTTGACTGAACTCGCGCGTTAATTAAACCGTGGAATTGTTGTGCCTACACTGGCCGTATATCGTAGACCCCTGTTCCGCATCTCATAGGTGCTAGGCAATTGACGCCTAGACAGCCACATTGGGTAAGGCCGATTCATAATGGATATCCCCCAGTGCAGAGGGGATGAATAAAGCCCAGTCGCAAAATTAAAACGAATTTGGTAGGGGGTTTGGACACCGCAAGCCATTTAATTCAAGGTAGCCTGTTTTGCAATAATGAGCGTTATTAGGGAGTCAGAAGGCTGATAAGGAGTTGGTGGACCGTGTGTGAAGGTGCGAGTATATCAACTCTACGAATGTTGTGCTAACAAGATTTCAGCTGCCATTGTCGGCATTGACTAACTATTTGTTTGCCAATCATAATGAAGATAGCGTCCTCTCACTTGATGCCATAAGCAGTGTCTGGGGCAGGATAGATTTACGGACGATGAGGTAGAAATCAGTGGCGAAGAATATTTGTAGAAGTGGAAAAAGGAGAAAATGAGAATAAAAATTTATTATTTTAGGCTCAAAAACATTAAGGCTGGTGGAGGGAGAAGGTAGTAGGTAGTTAGGATATGTTATTGGATCAGTTCGTTGCAGTGGGAGGAGGGAGGATGGGAAGAGAAAGGGAAAGATTTAGAATCTTGAAGAAAACTGGAGATGAGGTTTGCAGTAACAAATGCTAGAATAAAAGCTCTCTATCTGCTCCCATTGTCACGTCAACTTTTTACATTCAGTATGGCAGAAGTTGTCTCTATCATGATTGTGGTTAGAAATCCATGTCGGTCTTAATGCACATTCTGTCCTTGGCATGTAGTAAGAGGAACTCAAAAAGTCAGAATGACTTTTTACTTAAACATCAGAGAATTTTGTCTGGGTGTTGGTACGATGGATGCATCGGTTTTGCTTAGCACTGCCCTCAATGCTGTGGACAGAGGCTTCCCCGTACTCTTAATCCAAACATGTTGTGTGGAAGAATACACTGCATACTTGTGTTTGGAAGAGTCGGGAGACTATTATCGAGTCCCAAATTGGCTACCTCAGAGTTGAAGTATAACCTTCCAAAACTGAATGAGTCACACCTTTTTTTTAAACAAGCAATCATATCGCTACGCTCCCATGTATCACAATGAAATGCTTGCATCGGAGTGCAGACATTATATTCCTGTATCATGTGCATTCTTTTTATCCCTAATGCTGAGATACGATGGCAACCGACTGCATTTCTGTTGCAGAGTTGACAAATTTCAACTCCCTACAACGATGACTGAGGTGCCTGAAACAAGAGAGACTCATTTTAGGGCTGGTGTGATGTGCGTCTAATGTGAGGACACATTATTTGTGTGAGACGGGCTCGTGAGTTGGAGACGTAGATGTTTATTTAAAAAGAGGAACCTATTTTGTGTTCGTTGACGAATTATAAATTTCATGATCCACCGGTGAGAATGAAGTGGATGAATGAGGTGAAACTGATCGTTGAAGGAGTGACAGCCACTATTTCCTCAATATGAGCAGGGCTATTCCAACTCCTACATTGCATAGTACACTATCAGTAGCAATTTGTTCTTGCTATTCTATCATATGATTTCTTAATTTCCATACAAGGTTAATATTTGGCTAACTTTTTCAGGCATCTTAATTTTTTTACAACCCTCAAGGGTCCACTCCTATTTGTATTGAGAGTGGCCATTAACGGGCCACTCGGAAAATGATGCAATGTACAGGAAGTACGACAAAGCTTGGTGACTGCGCGGTATGGCGAGGAAGTCGTCACGTACTCGAAAATGAAAAGCATAAGTATTATTAATGGGGCTGTGGTTTGTCCACTACACTAAAATAGCTTGTCACGAAATACAGATTCATTGCATCTTTGGTGTGAAGCTCTCTTTTGAACCAGCAAACTTCATATCGGAAGTAATGCCCTCATGTTTGGCTAGATCGTCTTCCTCCCTGTTGTACACACTCCTTCTTACACACCTCCATCTCCAATTCCGACTTTCAGTAAGTGTTGATGTCTGATATGCAAAAACACTTGAATTTGTGGATCTTGTAATAAGACCAATGCTTTGACCGAGAGATCTGGCCCTAGTTCACGTCAAAATGTCATTAAGTTGTCAACTAAATCGGCCTATTAATACTTCGTCTCCGTGTCACAAGACATTTGTCAGGCATTGCTAATCAAAAACATCAAGTAGACAGGATGATGCAGATGCCGACATGCCTAGCAGTCCATAAATGGCCCTTCTTCAATAAAGTTTATAGACTAGTAATTAAATAATGCAAAATAAGCATACTGCATACAAACAAATTTGGCTTAGAATGACTAAGTATTGGCCAAAAGGAATTTCTGTTTCATCTACTTACACGCACCTTACTGTGGGATTGTAAGATTTGCACAGTTTCGCAATTTTATCACCAGTTTCATGTCCTTTAATCAAGTGACCCGTTTTGGGAAGACTTTATGCTTGGAAATGTGAGAAATTAAAGTAAATTAGTTTGCAATTAGAAATTAGAGAATTTCTAAAGCTTGATGATCACTGATGCCTTCCCTATTTCGAGGTTGGTTCGACCCGCCTGCTTATCAAATAAAGTGATGCATTTAAGCAATCTTGTATTGTAAATTACCGTTAGTGTTGTATTTATTTAACTGGCGTGTTTTCTGCACCAAACCTCACCAATCGGTAATCCAAATAAGAATGCACGTCTGTCTAAATGAGATCAGTCAGAAGGCTACAACAACACATCACGTGAACAATGCGACAGTGTCAATAATGGAGCTAAACACCGAAAGACCGAAACCATTGCGTTCTGGCCATACTACTAAGGTGGTGACAGAATGCTACGGCGGCAGGAGAAGAGGGATTTTAATGCAGACAAGCAAGTAGATCGAGGAGTAGCAGCAGCACAAGAGCACACGGGGAATGGTCGCGAAGCCCACTGGAAGCGGCCAATCAATGAGAGGTGGTCAGTCGGTTGATGGATGAGACCAATCACATGCATAAACAAAGATCTGCTGGCTGTCTTTCGCTCACCAGTGGCCATATTTGGTCATTCTCATTTCTATATAAGCCACCTGTTATGTGTGCACTTTAGACTTTAGGTGGATAGCCTGTTTGGCAGTCCAGTACTCCTCAATCTTATCCTTCCGACGTCCGTTTATCCGTGTTGGCGGTACTGACGGAGTCTTAGCTCAACAGCTGTGACGTAAGCAGCGTGATTCAAGAAGCATTGTAAGAGCCCCAGGAGCAGCATTGAAGAAGCAATTTTTGTGACTCTTGCAGAGATTGACAGTTCTGCATGCAAGGCTGAAGTTTTCATTGCCTGGTTAATGCCGAGATGAAGTCAAAACCATGGTTTAAACCTTCAAAGGAATGATAACCCAGGTACCTTTTGAATAAGGCATGCTGCTTTTTGATTGTACAAAATTTTCCACGAGTAAACTTTGTATATGATCTTTGCGCAACCCTTGGATTATCTGTAATTACAGCGACTTCGTCAGCGCAACTCAATGCATGACAGCGTTAATGTAGGATATGTCGATGCAGGCACTTTTACAATTATCAACAAACACATTTTCAATCTGCTCTTGAGGCTGTTACACACGCCTCAATGATCACGATGACTACTTCATAACCGTTGAGCTGGAATCCAAGCTATCAGACAGATCGCCATCCCTATGTGGGATTGGCCCACATCCTCTGACCAGTCATGGAGTGGGGCTTAGGGCAACACTTGTGTACTCATGGTGCTGCCCCTGCTCGGTCTGTGGGTATGCTTTTGTGCGTGCTTGGGGCACAGCAACACTTCTCCTGTCTTTGAGAGTTCAGCCTCCATTTCGGTAGCTTGATCTAAAGGACGCAGCTTTGGTGTTCCAACTCTACTGTACGCTGGTAATAAAGTGATTTCCTACACTCTCACGATGCTCAGTTTTGAAACTTTCACTTCGTTATAGTTTTTGATTTTTTCGTAACAAAACACAAGAGTTTGGATTGGTAGGATAAGGTGATGACCAAGTTTAGATAAAGATGTCACTTGAAATTTGACCTTGACTACCCATGTAAAATACCAGGAAATTAAATAGGGACTAAGATAACAATAAGATGGAGCAGTCAAAAGTGTAGTATTCATTGAGGCATTGGGTAAGAGGTACTGTAGATAGAGGAACGGTCTTGTAGTTGGTTGCAGCTTTGGCGGCCTGAGTAGAGAGTAAAGAGGAGTGGAGGTGACTGGCTCAATGGCGGTTCAGTCCGCCGTCTGCGATGCCCGGTCTGCGGCTCAGAGATGTTGGCGGTGGCGAATGGCTACCGTGAGTGGAGGTGAGAGCACTTTAGGCAGTCATAGGTAGACGTGATGAAAAGTATGGTGTGCAGCTGCTTTTTCAGTAGTCGATGCGGACGAGCACATTAACTCACTCCTCCTTTCTTTACCCCAAGTCCGATTTCAGTGCCCCGAATGAATCAGTGTCATGACTATTGTAGCTGCCAGATTGAAGGATTTCTAAAATCCAACAATTGGCCCCACAAAACTGGGGAACTGGTTTTTTGGTGACTTTTGCATTTAGTGGCCTTGGACTCATTGGGATTGTAATAATTACCTTCTTTTGCGTCCCGCAATAAGGTAATGTTGGCATGGATGTTATCGTGGGGGAATTACTCAGGCTTTGCTAGTCTGTGTGCATACGTGTGCGATTGTATTCAGAAGTGGCTTTTAGTTATTAATTCTCTTAAATTAGCCAATAAAATATACGGTGAGTGTGATTATTAGATCCAAATTGCATGAACTGCTCAAGGAACACTTAAATGTCGATGTGGCATGGGACAACACGACGGTTATTGCTTTCATTTGGGATCACTAACAGTGCAAGAGAACATCATCTGCTCTGCAAAGCAGTCATCAGAAATGTCTACAATTGGACAGGTCATTCGACCAGCACGCGTCAGACATGTTCAGGCAAAGAGGCAGGTGCTAAGACTTCTCTTGATCTGCTCGATATGGAAATATAACATTAATCACCGAATTATCCTTAACACAGTAGATCCGGTTGATATTATTTAGTTTCGTTGGATAACAAGTTGATTTCCCCATGAGCACCACATCGGTGACTGTTGATTCGCAGGACTTGGTGGAGGCGCTTTAGCACATTCATCATGCAACATCTCATAACTATTCTTCCAATTGACAAAATTCCGTGCGAAATTTGTTCTACCGTTTGACGAAATGCCAATTCCTGTTATATTTTCATAGCAGGTAGTTAAAATTTTAGCCAGGATGGGGAATCACTATTAGCATTGCATATTTTTACCCCACTCCTCTTTGTGTCGACTTCTCATTTGATAGTGGGGAATCAATGTGAAATTTTCATAACAAGGTTTACCATTAGATTCAATGTGTTAATTTTCCCTTTAAGTAGTATTTACCTCTCTCTTTTTGACAATTACTTTGACCTATGTTGTAGTTAACGGTGCTATAACCCTCCATCTGCGTGCATTTTAGTCAGTATTTCTGGCGCAGTGATTCCTTTCAGCAGGCTCACACCATTGAGGTAGCGACATGATTTTCTCAAAATATCTTTGTCGAATGCGAAACAGTGCTTGGCAGTTTTCTTGATTCGAAGAGCACACAAATTCTGTGATAGAGAAGTCGGCTACAAACACTACCCTGCATAAATTAACGCGGGTTTGGACATGTGCTGTTCAATTTATATGATAAACCCACAACCTTAGGCATACTACTGAAATCGGTCCAATAGGATGTACACGTCCAAACATAATTTCCGATTGACTTAAATTGTCCATATTCCAGCACTATAAGAGGATATCACACCTGCCACATAGGTTGCGTTCCCAGTTCATAGCCCACCCTCGCACTGAAGGAGTGCCACTTGAAATGCATCCCGAGAATCGAATAGGCACTTCCTTGGACTCAACTGGGCGCACCGATTCTAATTCCATCGACCACAACGGAAGACATAACAGTTGTGTCACCGTGCACACATGAATTTTGGGCAATAATAGTGCAAAATCTGGCTTACCTAATAACAATTGCATATACATCATTAGCATAGTATCACATGTGCAGGAAACATAACCCATATTGTAGAAGCCGCTGATATTTGAGTGGAAGCAATGTTGCATTAACACCCACATTTATAACCACAAGATGGGTGCACTTCAACGAAATTTACTTCCTTACTGAAACACACATCAATGACAACGGGTGTCAGCATCCGCTTTAAAAGTGTGCCACCACTCGTATTCAGGTGACAGCTTACGGAGTCTTTCAAATGTGGAACAGACCTTCCCATCTCCTCAAATTACTTACCACTACACTGCGACAACTTTCATCAACAGTGCAAAGTTTGCAGCACTATAAACAGTTGACTTGCATTTGAAATGAGGCTATGGGTGCTGACGCCGTCTGCCTGATACAAGCCTGTCCGTTCGATGTACTGATGCCTTAAAACGAGTTATTTTATTCTTGAATAAGGTGTTTGATTGTGTTACACCACAGCAGTAGACCAAATTTTTAAAATAAACTGATAGGCATAAGGTAGCTGTATCATTCACCTCATTTAATGTTGCTACCTAACGATACACGCTAAATGATTTGGAAATCCACGACAATGTGTTTGACATGGACATGGGTCTCGGTAGGAGCATTTATATTTTATTGCAAAATGCACAAATTCAACAATTTTACACCCCCCATGTCAACAATTACTAGACACTAGAAATGTAGATGGAGAGGTGTAAATAGGAGTGCATACAACAAGGAGTATAAAGACTTAATAAAATGTGAGGACACCACTTTCGATATGATGGATGCCGGTACAAAGGCGGGACTCACACCAAGGCTGATATGATTCCGTACTTCATGACGTGCTATTTCAGCGTAGTGAACAGTGCACAACTCCATTAATAACGTTTAAGCTTTTCATTTTCTAATTTGTGACGCGTTCCTTGCCAGAACACAGTAAACTTCACCTTTATTCCTGTCTATTGCAGCAGAGCCCCCGGACGAATTGACATGTGTAAAGTGCTAAACAACAAAATAAGTTAATTTGCATACCTGCTAATGTAAAAGAATGATTCAAATGTTAATTCCTGTAAAAGCGGTACAGTGGTAGGAAATTTGAGGAGATGTGAATGTCTGCCCCACAGTCAAGCGACTCCATCAGTTGTTACCTAAATTCATGTGGTGATACCCGTTTGAGGTGGACGAGAACTACCGCACTGTTGGAAGTTAAATCCCATTGAAGTACACACACAACTCAAGTATAAAAACGTGGTTTCTGTTCGGCTGCTTCATTGGAGTACACATTGGCTAAAGTCCTCACTGTATATTAGCTTAAGTATCTCTGGTGCATGCATGATGTAGAAAGTTTTCCAATTGTGTGATTTCAATCATCTGCTTGTGCTTTGTTTTAGTAAAGTAGATTCTGCATGACTACTGACTTGCATTCAAATGTTATCTCTTCTGCTAATCCCATTTGAGCAAACACATATGGAGGATATCAGAGTGGGCATAGATAGGCCAAGTTGATAACCTGTGTGTTGGTTGAAGGCGTCGCTGCATTGTCGCTTAGATATCTGTGACGTCTGCATGATGTTTTGGTTTAGACTTACTTGTGCATGTGTTTCTCTACGATTACAGACTTGACTTTGCATCAGATCTGAGCTAGACTTCTCGACTTCAAATGATCCACCTTAGTCTACATAATGAAAAATCAACTAGTTGACGCATATGGAAGTAAGTGGGATTTTGCCGGATTTTTCAAGTCTATTTATACCTTTTTAGACACCCGTATATAAGTGTTCCCTTTTGCCTTTAGCTATATCTACACATGCAGCCTTGTTTATGTATTTTAATTCATTTAAATGCAAAAGCATCCACACAAGAAAATTAATATCAGCTAAATTTTGTTTTCATGCGTCCATTTACGCTTACCTAGGTGTTCGTCTATTCTTTCCCACAATGCTTCTACACCCCTGTTCCTACAAATTAAAACTAGTCAATATACGTATCCATAAAAATATCAAATTTTAATTTGCATCAAAAAATTGCCCACTTAAGAGGAGATTTTTACTCCATTTTGATGTCAACAAAGGACATATACTAGTGCTCACATTCTACGCCTCTTCGTACCCTCTCCTTCTTCCCAGCCAACTACATATACACACTTCCATAACATTACGTTTCAAATCACCTTCACTTTCAGGTCATCACGTCCAACTTTTCCGCTCCCTTCCCCCTCTACACCTCATCCTCAATATTCCATCCTGCTTTAGGTTTACGTAAACTAGGTAGAAGGCACTCTGGCCATTACAAAATTGCACAACTTTATTTGGCAAATACCGGCAATGGCAGGTAAAGTGGTGGTCAATACAAGCAGATCCGTTAACACCACTTGGACTGCTTCACCCATTACCATCGTTCACTCTGCAGCCACTACGCCACACTTTTTTGCAGGTACAAGCCAAACATTCCTCTTCACTTCTTCTTGATATCTATCATACCCAGTTGACTTCATCATCCTCTGCATCACTAACCGTCTCCTTGTTACAGCACTTCTTCGCGATACCCTTCTACACCTCTATGACAGGTGGAGTTGACATGCCTTCAATTGTGCCTTTGTTCGTGTGACACAGATTTATCTTGGCCTCGTTCCTCCAACGTGACGTAATACACCCTCACCTTACACACGTTCCATCAGCTCCGTGTCACAATTTTCTCACCCGCTCATAAGGCTCACTACTGCATCACCGTCACCCTGAATTTGACGGTTTGCAGTTCCCAAGTCGAACACAACTGTCCTTCTGATTTCGCGACTACACTTTCCGCTGCTTCCGTCTCCATACGTATTGGAGAGCAATCCTTCTCACTTGGGCTTACCTACTGTGGCTGTCGATGTGTCAGTTCCCTTGCAAAAAGTAATGCTCACCCACGAGCTGCAGAACAATACAGTAGGTGTGGGCATTGAAATCCACGTTTTAATTGGGGCGACAGTCCATCCAACTAGTTGTTTCATAAAAAAGGAGGTAAGAAGGTAGCAAGTGAGTTTATGCGTAGCCTAGTGGAAATGCAGACTTGCCCGGTACTTTAGATTGGAATAAAAAGCGCTGATCTTTTGTCCAGGCAATATGCTGGCACCGTTAGGGTGACCGAAGCAAACAATGCCCCTCCGTTTTAAAATAAGTCCACCACAAACTCAATTGTAATTCACAGAGGCTTCGTTTGGACTGTGATCGTACAACATGAATCGGTCATCTGGCAGTCGTTTAATGGTGGCGTGATTGCGTGAAATCATGCTTTTGTTGATAGTGCTTCCAGCGTGATAATAAGGCAAATCTGTGGTGTTTCGACGACCACTTGTGATCACTTGTTGCCGTGCTTTCAACTCAATCAACCTTGGATGGTGGTAACACCTAGCTGACTCCCTGCAGCATATACTCTCCACCTCTTCGCCAATCCACAATAAATTTGAATAAGCCATTGTTTTGGAAATAGGGCAGATCTGTGTTTGAGAGGGGAAATTTACAATTGTGGTTAGTGTACATCAATATCCCCCTCGCACGGATGATGGCGGATTCAAACAGCCTGAGTCAGAAATGAATAGGGATTAGAAGACTGCAACCGGAATTCAACTTGTAGATTAAGAGCGCTTGCTAAATTGTTGCCCTACAAACAAAGGCGAATGACCAAATATGGTCTTTACTGGGGAAGATCAATCTCTAGATCTTCAAATCATCCATGTGATTGGTCTGCGTCGACCAACCAACCGAACGACCACCCCACATCGATTGGCCACTTTGGGTGTGATTCGCGGCCACCCCTTGTCCACGCTCCTATTGTCGCTGCTCGGTCTGCGTGGCTACTAGCACCACCTTGGCACCATTGTCGAAAGGACGTAGCTTCAGTCTTTTAGCCCCTCTGTACGCTGAAAGTAACGCATTTTCCTACACTTCTCTGCCTTCAACTCTATAAAGGGCGCTTTCCCATCCTGTACATGTAATGGTAGGCCATAGGAAATTTCTACCATATCAGTAGACTTCTTCCGCTAGTTTAAAGCTTTAATCCACATCTCTACGCAACTTTTTATGCCTATAAGTGGAGATGCAACCGTTTGAGGTGTATGTCTGATCGAAAATTTTGTAAATACACCAAATTGACACTCATGTGTTATTAGGTTTTAATATCTATCGGCATTTTCATTTGTGTGAGTCAATTCCAACGAAAAGGGCAGGAAGATATGAAACGGGATTTTAATTTGACAATGGAAAACGAGAAGTGACTGTCCGCTACTGCAGCATCATGGGCACACACCATGGGTGGCCGTGAACCACGCTCAAAGGGGCCAATAAATGAGAGGCGGTCTGCCGGTGGATCGATGCAGACCAAGCGGCAACCATGAACGGAGATCTGGCGCCTGACTTTCGCTCACCAGTGACCATATTTGGCCATTTCAATCTCTTTATAAGACAACTATTTTGCGAGTAAATTTTATCTTCAAGTCGCCTGCTCCCCAATCTCATTCGATGACACTTCATGTCTAACGTCCCTCCGTTTGTAGTGACGGTGGTGGAGGCTGTGCCCTACGGCTGCTAGGCAAGCGCCGTCTTTTGAAAAGCGGTTTTCGCTGCCTCAAGAGCAAATCTGTAGCGATGCTTACCGTGTAACTTGAGATGACTGATAAGTCGGCGTGGATACTTAGGGGTGTCAATAATCGGCGAAATTAACTTATTATAAAGTAAATCCAAAGCAGACAAGTCATCATGACCTCGGGAGGCTAGTTATGCAATCAGTTAGCCGAGCAAGGTTGAGATGAGTTTATAACCATGGTTTATCAATTTAAGGCTAGAATGTTCTACAGGCCTTTTGTGTGCTCTTTGCTGCCCTGCAGGTCTGTCAAAAGTCACTATGAAAGGCTCCACGGCATACACTCATTGGCGGTCAAAAACTAATTTCATGGCTATGAATGGTCTTTGTCAAATTATCGGAGCCTGACAAAGCACAGCGGACTGGACAACTCAGCTTAACACAAGACAACACATTCGCTCAAAGATAATGCAACTCTCCATGATGCACAACGAATCGCAGTGATGGAGCGGTGAAGTCATCGTAGAGGAAAATGATTGAGTTCCCTCTTTTCCCGAAAAGTCAAAATAATCCCCAGACTCGCAGTTTACGATATGCTATCCCGTTCGAAGGTAGGTGGTCGCGACTGACACTACCCAGACCAGCGTAAATGTACTAACAGTAGCGTGTCCACTTGCAGAGAGTGAACTTCAAAAATAACAAACCTGTCAGTGAACTTAAAGAGGCAGAGGGATCCGCGTGACCTAGACGATGTGAAATGGGTTCAGTCGCCTATGACTGTGGCGTACGATTTTATATTGGATCTCCAGACCTGACAAACAAAGCCAAAACTACCAAACCGGAAATCTGCTCGAAGAGGAAGGCCGTTGACCAGATGAGGATAGCCACTGGTAAGGTCAGCTCAGCTCATGCATGCGATTGGTCTACACCGATCGACTGACCACCTCTCATCGATTAGCCGCTCTCAGTGTAGTTCAAGGCCAGCCCTCGCGTACGTCCGTGCCGCTGCTGCCACTGCTCCTCGGTCTGTTTATGTGCGTGGGTGCATGTCTGTGTCGCAATGCCTCCGTTGGTTCTGCCACTGTCTCGTTGGCGAAATTGGAATAACTTGGCTTTGGTATTTTATTCACTCCTAATACCTTCAGCTCTACGTCTTTAGCTCTATGGTAATCGCTTCCACCAATGTTCACGAGTCTTGTCCCCGCGATCTCCATTTGCCCACCTAGCAGAACACGAGAGACATGATGGGATGATGACAAAGTTTCGATGTTGCCCTTAAACCGCTACCATTGAAAGTGTGCCGCGGATTGCGCCCCACAAGGTTAAGTTCAGCACAATGAAGCAATGAGAGCTCATTACTTTAGTAATAAAGTGAAGCTATTACGAATTAGTGAGCAAATTTCCGTTGAAATGGATGCAGATAGAAGGGAAGTTGCAAGTAAATTACTGAACAAAGCGTTTAGTAGCGTCGAAGACGTGTTTCTTAAAGTTTAGTGTCACTACGAGATGCCCACTAAGCTTGTTGGCGGCAGTGATAGCGTCGGCATTTGCATTTTCCGCTGTCGTGGCTTCTTTGGACAGCTTCTTACCCGCCTTCCCACTAAATCGTTTCACCAAGGCGTCTGGAAGATCAGCTAGGAGACCCAAAAACGCATATTTAAACGAATATGTCATTGAATAAGAAGACAGATAAGGAATTTTAAAATTAAAATAGTCTTAGAGGGAAGGAAGTAGCTCACCGGAGAGTCGAATACGACACTTTCCACTGCGCCCAAAGCTACCTTCTACTACACCCGGGATGGAATCCGCGTTGTCGCCCTCAGTTGTAGCAAGGGTGGAGGAGGGAAGGAAGGTGACAGTAACAGCAAGGCCGGTGAAGAGTTCCCAATTGGTTTCAGCCTTAAAAAGATCCCTCACAATGCAGTGCCGTGGGTCTACAACTCGTTCTACTTCACCCCGTCGTTGTTTGTGTCGATAGACCTGTCGGTGCAACCAATCACACAGTGATTTGCAATTCGGACGGTTGGGTTTCACAAGAGATTTGCCTACTTGGATCTCTCAGTTACTCCGCTGCAAGTAGTGGCAGTCAAAAACGCGCAAATGGAACTACAAATCGCAATATGTATCGTAAACTTATTTGAAAACGAGGCCTCAACTAAGTATAAATAAGTTAGACTTCAAGTACCATTTGGTCTCCTTTCGATTTAACAAGGTAGGCTTAGCTACTGGATGAAGTGATTCAAGAATTTTGTTCTTTCCTAATTTCATCCGACCCTTTAATTTGAGGACGGAAAAGAGTGCATGACCCATTCTATTCCACGAATGAAGCATATTTTGACAGAAATTACTACATATTCTAATAACTGGCTCCCCACCTCTTCTAGGTTAGACCGTTTGAATTGCTGTGTCCGAAGCGTCAATGAGAGTCACCAGCAGGCGTGCCTTAATTCCAGGGACCTTTTAATATCCCATAGTAATTATGTATTCAATAAGTAAAAATTACAAATGTTATATTTCAAGGAGATTATGCCAAATTGTGTTAAGATCCAGCCGTCTTTACCCGGATATTACAGAAGTCACTGAAGGGATTTTCTGGAAGAAACAGTTCGCTAATTAAATGAGGCTCTAGATCAAAAATATGCACAACTTTCAAAGTTAACCAGAAGGGATCATGATGCCCATTTGAGTAGACAGTCAGAAGAAAGGGCGAGGGCTGTGTTATGTAGAGAGGTAACTGGGAAGCAAAAGTGTATCCACCGATCCATCTATGCATCACATAATCGCCTATTCAATGGAATTTTTACGCTTTCACCCCTTCTGATCACCTACTGATCTACCCCAAGATAAGTGGAATAAGAAATCAGCGACTCACCGAGAGAGAAGTGCGACACTCCTGAGATGAGGCGAAGACGCGGGCGACGGTGCCATAAAAGGCAAGACGACAGCTGGACGAGAGGGGATCGGTGTCGAGACGCGACCCAATCACAACTCCAGCCATGGGTGCTACTACTGGTGCATCAAACTCCAACACCATCTCCCTAGCTTCGCCCACACCATCTTACAAAGAGACGCAAAAAGTAGTTGGATGTTCATCTTGCGACACTTATAAAACGATAACATTTATGTGGGTGGATATTATAGTATATAGACTCGATACTCGGACCGAAGAAAAAACCATGCCCACTTTCCAGTCAACTCATTCTAGTAAACATTCCGAGGACTCAAAAAATTCATCTACCTGGGGTTCGGAGGAACTTTAAAAGCACAGAAATACTAGATTTGATGAAATGACTTCATTCATAACATCATGTAGATTAAGAAAGAAGTGTATTACCAACGTAACCTGTGAATAGTCTACGAATTGGCAACTTTGAACTACCTAACATATCGGCAAAGTTAGTGACAGCAATGAAGAAAAGTGTAGGAACACTTTTTGGTAGCAAAATTAAATAGCCAGTGTGCAATCGAAATTGGCAAAGAGCTACAATGAAGTTGTTGCACCTGGATTCCACCAAGCATCGACAGCATAGGGAAAACGAAACCATGACATTTACTACCAACAGCACCATAAAGAACGAGGTGACTAATTACCCTTATCATGGAGTTCCTCGACGTATTCAAACTCCTCCTCCGCCTTCGTCTCCTCCACCCGGCGAAGACAGGTGATACGTGCGAGAACGGTGTCCTGTCCAATAGAGACATGGAAACGCTGTTTACTGCACACGTCGCCCTTGAAATAGGCAATTCGTGCCACTCCTGTAAGGAGACAGGCCTGGCACGCCGAGAGACTGTCCGGTGCGGCCAGATAGCCGCGCTCCATCACACTGGGGTCCAACTGGGTTACGCATATACCTGCGCGATCACCCTGATAAAGAAGCAAGAGGAGGTTTAAGCCAATGGGAAAAGCGCAACGTCCCATAGCATGAAACGGATTTAATGTGAGAAAATTATAAGGGGTTTTAAAACTTTTACCACTTGCCGTAAACAACCGGGAAGGAATAAGGAGTAGCGATCAACTACTTTCAAATGCCCCTGTTGTAAAATCATCCATACAGGTAACGATTGTTATTAGCACACAGAATATGGATGTGGATTTTGCTCTCAAATTTTACTAAAGATAAGCAACGACCTGTCACTACGCTAGCCACCACAGAGACGTGCCATCAGCACTAAACTATCTTTGCCTGAGTGTGAGCTCATGGTAGATAAATTTATCTTTCGTAGAATCGTAAACGAGGCAACCAAGAATTCACTAAAAGTGTTTTGATATGTTAGGTGCAGAGCGCTCCGACATCCAACCGGTTGCAGCCGCGACCATAAGGAATAAAGAAGTACTTCTGAAAGCGATTTGCAAAACTAGGTAGAGAAATTATAGGAAAGCTGAAGAACCCTCCACCGCCTACGATCAGGCGGATGCCTATGCAAGTGCTAAAAGAGGACAAATTCGCGTGCTTAGATACCAGTGCCAGAAAGCAGGTATTTACATCCACCGGTTAGTGGCGAATTGAGACCTGAATTAAACAAGATAACAAGATTTCGTGTCTATTTTTTGGCATTGGAACTAAGCAAAGCCTAGGTATCCAGCATTCTCGATCGTCACAATAAACCGATAATTTTTTTATGAGATCCTAATTCCTGTCCAACGAATCACACTTAAAGTTCACCTAACAGCTCCTTATAAAAATGGCTTACAGGACTGATTTCTTCGATGGGATTCCGAAACATCTGTATGGACTTGATCTTCTTCTTCAGTTTTTCCTGAGGGATCTCCACGGTCTATAATTAGAATAAAATACCTAAACATCTCCTAAGGCGCACATGGTGAAGTCCTTCTTCAAGCAAAACCTATTCAACTCCAAACTCGTTAGATCTAAAACGACTTCTCGGTGTATGGATACTGCTAACCCTTAGGGGACTTACAAATTATGCCCAGCCAGGCTTGAAAGTGTCTACTTAAATGCCATCAGCGGCGACATCAACCGTGTGTTCTTATATCAACCGTTCGCTGAAAAGTCCAAGACGTTGGCCGTTTCTACGCCACTTAGTCTCATGGGAATTGCTCTCAACATCTGTAAGATCTATACCAATGTTTAGCCAAGATAAGGGTTGTCGATATGTATGTAGGACACAAGGGCGAAAAATACAGGTAATCATTACAGTTAACGGAATCTAGGAACGTTACAAGGAGCGCTGCTGAACAGTATCAATGCAGCGATGACAAGTGTGGAAGGAAGAGAAGTTTAAACTTTGAAAATCTACCATGCGCCAAGCATTTATTAAATGGGTTTACCATTAGAACAGATGCTCCTATGATAAGGGATTGATACCCCTCGGTGTTTAACGCCATCCAGAACGGATATGTCACCTAAATGGGCTTTTCGTCACATCCTACCAACGCAAGATATGATAGGTGAATCATGTCGAAACCTCTAAGACACAACAATGCTAATGCATTCGGAAGTTCTTGACCTGTGATAAGCAAATGTAACAATGCTCAAAGGAACACAAAAGCTGCGTAGTAGGATACTATTTTGACATCAAGGTGGCAGTGACTCAACGTCGAGCTAATTCTTTCTTAATGATTTAGAAATATAGCACCAGATAAAAAGAGCAGTATAAAAATCCAACGGTACTGCAAGAACTCGAGCTGTTACGGCTGTTACAGCTACCTTACGTGCAAGACTTTGTGTCATAATGAATAAGGCAATTCTAGAGCCGTTCAAGCAATACCTCACCGACACGAATGCAGCCACGAAGAACAGTGCCAGTGAGAACGGTTCCTTGACCAGACTTGGAGAAACAGTGGTCTACAGCGAATAGAAACGGAAGATTTGCCAGTTCACTGCGTTTCTCTCGTGGGTCAGGAATGCTGGTAAGGAGGGTTGAAATCAATTCATCCATTCCCTCGCCGGTTGGCTGAAATAAAACACATCAGCTAATGAAGGGTGAGGGTGGAAAAGTGGAATTATCATGCGCACGCACCACTTCAACTTTTTGAATTGCTGAGACGGCAACGATTGGTGCGTCTTTAAACTTTGTTGATTGTAGTGTCTTTGAAACACGCAACTTCATCTATACAATCAACAGAGCAAAGAAAAGGGATCTGGTAATTCAATATAATCACGGTCGTCATTACAAGCAGTAATTACAACTACAACAACCACTGAAACAACTAGCATTTCATAAAACTGAGTAGCACAAACTTTGGCAATTTTCGCATCGCGTTCTTCTGGAGGAATCAGATCGACTTTGTTGAGAACGACCACTAAAGCATCACAAGTGAGTTCACCAATGACAAGGCACTCCGCAGTCTGTGTCTGAAAGCCCTTATTGACATCCACTACGAGGAGCATCAGATCGATTATGTGGGTGCCTAGAACGGTAGTGACTGGTAAAGGGGCAAATATACAAGTGGTACGAGGAATTGTAGACACTCACCACAAATAATTGTTCGAATGAGGGAGGCATGGCCAGGACAGTCAACAAGAGTGATTTGGATAGCGTCTGAGGGTTCAAGGTGGGGAGGAATATTCTTTTCCACCTTGAAAGACGAGAATCCTAAATCAAGGGTGATTCCGCGTTTTTGGCTTTGAGGGTTTTTATCAAATGCAGCGGTACTAGCTACTGTGCTCAAGGCCTTTGACAGAGTAGTCTTTCCTGAATCAACGTGGCCAAGAACTCCGACGTTCACATTTAGCAACATCCACTGGGAAACGTGAACAAAATAAAGCTAGAAACCGATTCATTAAGGCAGCAAATAATGCGACCGAATACAAAAGTCAATCATAAAAATACCATTGAATCTAATGTAGACCAGGAGTCGAACAGGATGATAAGGAGTTTGTAAGAGACAAATAGGGAGAAAGCAGCATAACATAACTAAGAATAAGAGGCAGGTCCCCACCAAATCAAGATGCGGCGCTCCAGCGATTCGAAATGTCTCTATCCAATGTAATAAGGTAAAACTATTTCCGTTGTCAAAATGTCTATCTGTATAATAATAAAGCGACATCCTCAATTTTTAATGGTATTTTTTTATAAATCGGCTGGAACAATTTTGGGGCATTTGCTAAGTTAGGCACGCATCAATATTTAGGGCATCGCTGTAATTTAGTCAGATGGTTATTTTACAAATGGAACAACATCTCTAATTTGGTAAAATAGGTCACTGATTGGTTTTACATTTGACAATGAACGCACAGAAAAGCAAGGTAACGATGAACCGGGGACCAGTTCTATTTTAATTAAACTTTCATGTGAAAAAGCAACTAGTTCAATCAATTTCGTGGTACCGTATTCATTGTTTCACCCAAGAAGTCCAAAGGCTCGTACCTTTGCAAACATTGGTGATGCATGCACACTTTTAATCTGGCACACAGTAGTACGATTGTGGTGACCCATTTTTCCCTAGGTGGCCACACGCATGCCTGCAGAACTCTGTCGCCGAAGGTAAGCACAACCTGAAAATATAGGGGGTCCGGAAGTTCTAAGCTATTTTTTCTGGTTAACGACCTGCCTAATCCGATCCAGCTGCTTAACTTGGAGGTCAATGTGTGTTGTGGCCAAGCGCCTGCATCTATTTCAAGCAGAAATATCTTACTGATGGCCGAAGAAGGCATGATACTCGCGTTAAATGTATATATTATTAACGCATAGTAAGGCTTGGGACTACCGGCCTGGCCTAAAGGCCAGCCTACTATGCGAAGGTATAATCGCAGAACACTTAATTGGCCCTTAACAAAATAGGGACTTAAAAAATTAACGTATCACATTATACTCTACCTCTTCCCGATGCAGAAAATTGACTAAGTTCCGGTGTTCTTATGTGGCCTCAATCCTAGAATTTTCCGCGACTTCATAAAATGTACGCATCTCTAACTAGGTTGGATGGAGCTTTGATAAACCCTAATTGTGAGTGCCCCATGGATCGAGTTCTAAGAATTTGGGTTCGTTGGTCAATAAGTCCAGTCAAAAATGTAGCTCGTCTGCATGCAGTACTTCCACCTACGCACTCACCCGTGCATCGACAAGAAGAACATAATGCTGCCCCCGGGTTAGTGTTGAAGACGCAGTAAGGCATACCTGTGTAGAATAAGGCCTTATAATGTGTATAGAGTGATTGGCTGATTGTAGGCATTGAAGGGACTCCGATGACACTGAAGTGACATAATTCAGGTCCAAATCGAGAAGCTTGAAGTCTTCAAATCTTTCATTGCTTAATTAAAAGGGATATTGAATATCTTTTTGTCTTCGACAATTCACCAGGTGAGAGAGGTTTGAATATGAGGCATTGTAAAATACAACTTTATCCACCTTAGCGGAGTGTGAAGAGGAGTGGGAGTGATTGGCTGACTTGGGGTTCAGTCTGTATGCATAGCACATATTAATGGAGGGTCCGATGAAAGTCCAGAGAGGTTTTTGTGGCATGTTGGTGATTGCAGTGATGCTGACGATGCTGGTGGCGATTGAATACGGTGGTTTGTGGTGGTGGGATCACTTGTGGCAAAGAGTTGTGTAGGCACAGTGAAAAGACACAGAGTGTGGCTGCCCTCCAGACAGTCGATGAAGGTGCAACTCTAGTGAACGGACTCTCGACGCATGCGAAAACCCTCTTCAGCTTACTCCACATTTGTCAGGAACTGGTGTTTGTGTGTGCGAGGCTGGATCCTATTGCGCTGGCAATCGGAGTAGTTCGGGAACAGGGTCTTCCCTACCGACGTGCTTGTTTGACGATAGAGGTGAATGAGTTGTAGCTACCGATTAAAGGAAATACTGGGGCAGAGGATAACGGAGATACGGATACGACGCGTGGTGAGTGACAGCCTCCTGGTGAAAGAAGACAAGAGGGAAGTTCCCTTCGTCCCTATTCTTAATATAGCATTTCGATTGATGTTAGCCTTCTATTGAATAGAAAAGCATATTAATTCTGTCTATGCGTGATTTTGGACAAGCAAAGGAATTGAAGGAGATGTCTTGAAATTGGCTCAAGATTGAATCAATGTCTCCTGAAAAGCCATATTTTCATTAAGGGGACTGTGGTGGACAGCAGAGGATTGGAGCCTTGATAAACATGGCATGCTGTGCTCGAAACTAAAAAAGTAATGGTAGGTGTGAGGTTGAAGGTTGATGTAGTTGTTGAGGTCGAGATTGTGACTGTTTTTTAACGGGTGAGTAGCGCCATCCTGTGAATTTTCTGCGTAAGCACACCATTCTCAAATTGTGTTTATTTTCCCTCGCCTCAAGTCACGTCTCCTTCACGTTTCGCAGTCCAATTGTCTCGGAAATATCACTGCCACGACTGCCGTGGCGAATAGGTTAAAAGATTTCACAGAGAAGGTTTTAAGTCTTTCCTTGAAATTTAACACTTAGCCGGCGACTTTTATGTGCGGTAGCCATGAGCGGAGTCAATTTGACTGGCTTTTACTCTTACGCTGCACATGAAAAGTACACGGAAGAATGGAGGTTATTGCGTTATTTTCTTGCTTTTGACAGTGTGTGAGGTTGCGTGTACATGCATTTAGAAATTGGCATTAATTAACGTCTCTCTTGTCAGTGAGTGCGACGCAAAAGGCATTGTCGTGGATTGTATCAAACAGGCGAGTGGTTAGTTTCTGAATCGTTCCAAATTTCTCAAATTGACTTTAGCGACAACTCCAAAATCAGTAGAATTCATGTAAGTAGGGATTTCAAGTTGCCTCATTGGAGATCCACATCTACACGTCATTTTGTGTCTGCATCTACCACCTAGAAGCAGACTAGTCATTTTAGGAGCCCATACGTCGTGATGGAATCCTAAAACTGGCAGTAGAAAATATGTGTACTTTGTAGAAAGTTGAATCACGGGTTTGTGCACCTTTGGAAGCTAGACTTTGAAAAGTACAGTCGCATCTAAAGTCGTAATATCTGGCAATCGCTGCTTTCTAGTGCCTTCTTCTCACCCTGTCACTCCTACCTTCCGGTTACTTATGATTTATATATCTACTGATTTGTGAAAGGCAGAGGATATGATTGTGGATCAATGTAAGGTAGATGGCCGAAAATTTAGCACTGTAGTATGCAAGAAACATCAGCAGAGTGAAATGGTTCTATTTATGCATGGTGGGTGCTACTGAAATTTTCAAAGCAACAAATTTTACAACGACAAAGCAACAATGTCCATTTTTGCTCTTTACAGTCACTTGAGAAGTTGATGACATTGAACAAATGAGGTAGACCTACAGACTGGGTGGATTTAGCTGTCAATTGTGAAAAGTTGATGATGGAAACTGACACGCCCTCTTTCAAACTTACAAACAAAGTTACTAGCATTCACGAGGTGCCAGAACGACACCTTCTTTAATAGTGTTCTTCATTTTCGTCACACTTGGGACATGGTATTACGACCATGCCCAAGGTTTCCTAGGCCTTTTTTTATTTTTCATCACATCATCAGTGGTAATTAGCGCCAAGCACGACGATAAAATGAAAGTTGTGCGCATCTTAATTTGAGTGATGTGAGTTAAGCCATTTGACATTTATTTATTAAGGTACCGGTTGAACTACTCATTTTTAAAAATGCAGTAAACAAATCTTTACAAAACATTACTTTAGGTGAAAAGGTGGTAATTTGGTTCAGCCTCGAGACAGAAATTTCACCACAATCGAAAATTCTTGGAAAATTTGGTTGTTTGGAAAATCCCACATTAGACAGTGAAAATATCTTTTTCTCGAAGCATTGCAAACTAAAGTAGAGGTCAATGATCGTTAAAAATATTACGACTCCATAGTAAAACGATTTCATCTTGCAGAAAAGACTTACCTTCTTGATTTTTACCTCTTTGATCTTTTATACTTTGCCAGTCAATTTTTCACTGATTTTTGTACCAGCATATCCAATTCCTTCCACACATTTGATAGCATGTTCATGAAATGTATAAAAAGGGGGTACTTTACTGGCCACTTGTTAACTGCCTTTGCGCACACTCAAAATCCGCCTCTAAATAGATTAGGTTCATTTACGAAGCATTTTTTGCCATGATTTGGGTAAATTTAAACTTCGCGTACTCAAACACATTTTAAAATTTGTACGTATCTTTCTTTTGTAAGTGTAGGTAAATCCTGAGAAATCCGATGTTCCTAATTGCTAGTTTGTTTGTTGAAGGCCATAAAGGTTCGGCAAATCCGCTTCCCTCAAAATCAATTGGTTGGTGTTTGCGTTATCCGGTGTCATTTTCGTCAAGTTAACAATATATTTGAGTTTGCTGATCGCGATTTTAACTGTTATACACAACAAACTCTGCTGGTATTCCTCCGAAAACGATGACTACAGTGTCGTTGCTATGGGTTGGCGATTTAAGTCAAGACAAGCGGATGGCCAGTACTTCTATGAAAGTATCAGATGAGCGCTACCGACCAAAACTTATAGAGTTGAAGGAAGATCAGAAAGAAATTAGAATTGGTCGCCTCAACTCTACAAATCCGCCTCATTACCTTATTGAAAGTTGCATCAATAAGCGTATGATTTCACGCAACCATGCCACTATTGAACGATTACCGGACGGTGGTTTTATGTTGTACGATCACAGTATGAACGGAACCTACGTTAACTACATTCGAGTTTCCGGTGGTGTCACCCTCAAGAGTGGGGATATTGTCTGCTTCGGTCATCTTAACGGTGCTAACCTAAAACCGGGTGATGATGTTACTCCATTCTTTTCGGACCTCAAGTACCAGGTAAGAATTCTTTTGTCTCCGCACTTGTGCAGCCTCCTCTGCAGCGTCATTTAGTGGCCTTTAGTCGATGTGACGATGAAGTAACGTTTACTTAAATTGGTAGTAGATTAAGTCAATAACTTCGTTTTCTTCCGCTTTCGGTAGGTATACATTGGTTCCCCCAAAGAAGTGGCTGCTGCCACAGCTGAGGCAGGTGAATCGAATTCTGAACGGGTATCCGCCAACAAGCGGCAACGGAAATCCAGTGGAGGCAGTCACGATGTCAAAAAGGCTGCCGTCACCTCTTCGAAAACTCCCAGCCGTCATCGAGG
Source organism: Echinococcus granulosus (assembly GCF_000524195.1). Lineage (NCBI taxonomy): Eukaryota > Metazoa > Platyhelminthes > Cestoda > Cyclophyllidea > Taeniidae > Echinococcus > Echinococcus granulosus. Next base: position 41,035 of record NW_020170462.1, on the reverse strand, counting down.
TGGCGATGATGCAGTAGCTAGCATCAAATCCGAGGCAGAAGACAGTGACGAGGACTTAATGGATCGTCTGTCAAAGCGCAAATCCAATGCTCCATCTGGTGGGAACACCGCCAAGAAAAACTCATCTTCCAAGAGCAATGGTATGAAAAAACATGCCTCACCTCCTCCATCCGCCACAAAAAAATCTAAACACCACTCGAAGAAGTCTCGTGCCAGAGAGATGGCGGTTGATGCCGAGGATGATGGAGATGATGTCGGCGAGGGGGACTCCGCCGCTGGAGGTGACAATGAAGACGTCACTCGTTATGGGGAGGATGATCAGGAGGAATGTTCAGCGCGTACCTGTAAGAAGCCTGCCGGAACGGCCATTGATTGGATCCAGTGCGACAAGTGTTCCAAATGGTACCACCAAATTTGTCTTAATTTGACCCCAGAGGAGGCGGATGTGGATGTCTATTACTGCCCGTCGTGTACCAAAAAGCGCTAGGTTTTTGCGCTACCGTCATGGCCATCATCATCCCACTTTGTGTAAATAGGTTTCTCCTTGTATGCTTACAGCGGAATTTTTATAGGGATTAAGAGGACGATGGTTAAAGTATTCTTCGCCATTTTCTGTGAATTACATCCTGATTGGCATCCTCTTGCTACATGTCTACTTTCCTCCTCCTATCCAATGTTTGTCCCTCTCCCTGTCTATATAATGTTCCACTTATCATTCTTTGCCCGGCGGAAGTTTGTTAATGCTTGCTACTTCTAATCTCTCTGAATTCACTGAAGCTTGCACAAATCCATGTAATTTAATTACCATCACCTCGGCTTCCATTTTGTCCGGTGTCTGTTGAAGACGCAGTTTATCGTAATGGAGTTAGGTCTACTGCGCAGTTGTTGCTTCGGTTTGCGGCAGGATGTCTTGCACAGCTTTGTGGTAGATATTTGATGGATCTTTGACTGGGCTTCGGTGGTACTGGTATGCTGTGCGGATGTTTTCTGGCAAGTAAATTTACCCTAGGACGCCCAGGCTCTGGCCTCTCGACTTTATGCGAGAACGGAGCTTGGATGGGAATGCGCTGTAGTGCGCGGGTTGTGGCGTGTAGCTAGTACGGTTAGAGAGCCTGTATTGTGCTCTCACCTTTGTGTGATCGGGTTAGGTGAGCGGGGTAGGTCACACAAAGTGTGATTAGGGCGTTCTACGAGGCTGCCCTGTGCAGATTCGTCGCTTCGTTCCTGCCAATTAGGTCGGGTGGCTTTGGTCTTCCACTGAAGCGTGTCTTATCTCCAAAATGTTTTTCGCTCGGAGCATCTACGTCAGCCTTAGAGAAACTACTAGGGGTTTCAGTGCGGGGGCGTGCTCAGTGAAAGCGCACATGAGCGGTAAAAGGTCAGTGGCCTCATTCTGACTGTATCGAGGGCGGATGCCATGTGATTTTGTGGTAAAGTAAACGCGTTAAAACATTTTACCCCCAAGAAGCCTAGACGGTCCCTTTTATCTCAGTTTTTTTACAGGATTGCCTAGCGTTAAGGCGACAATCATGAAGGGCTTAAGATGTCTTGTGAATGTAAAACTCTCATCTGATTTCCTCGTTTTTTTTTAGAGAAAATGAAGTCCTACTTCAACATTTAGACGTAGCCTATTACGTGGTTAGGTAGCTGTAAGAGTAAGACCTTCAGTAAGAAATTTAAGGCGAATAAGTCCGCCTCTGTCCCACCACGCAATAAGCATAGCCCTGAGAGATTGACGTGGTGCATGCCATGGAAGTGTGGAGAGGGTTAGTGAGTCCATTGTGTGTAAATCACTAATAGTAAGCGCATTTACTTACGGGCTGATAAAATAAGAAAACCAGTTACCGCCAGAGGTCAATTGGTAGGGCAGGCATAAACAAATCCGAAAGAAGACCGCATTAACTGAATGGAAAAATACTGCCAGCAGTTGCTATGTGTGCAACTGAATGGCTAAGCTTCCACCACAAATTACCTCAGTAAAGGAGGTCCAGTCGATAAGTGTATCACCCATCCCTAGAAAATAGGAGGTGGAAAGCTAACCGCTTAGTCAAAACAGCACATTCTTTACGCATGAGATGCAACAAAGCAGCCGAAAAGTTCCTCAACCCACAACTTGCAAATTAAGCTCAACACCGTCCATCAAGCGGGCGACCTTCAATCACTACCACTTCCACCACCTTCCACCAACATCTCTCCTCATAAAACAAGAGATTAGAACAGGAGGAAAGCAGTGGGAAACACAGCTGAGGATACCACGACGATTCAGTGACTGACGGACTGACGCTTGTCTGTGCCTTGATCTCCGCACGTAAACAGTCGCACGCATTTGCGCAGGTCCTTCACCCTGTCCCTCCCCCACACTACAACTTGCTACAGGTCATGACACCGAACTGCACCGAAAACCACACCAACCTGCTCGTCACCTGACACCTGGACTGGCATCCACACCTTCCATTTGCCGCATAGCCCAACTTCCAATTTGCTCGTTGTGTGCGCCTCTCCACCCCCAAATCCGAGTTGCCACACCACTGTGACAGGTTTCAGCTTCACTCATACCGTCTATCCTACGAGATCGCCTACATTGGAACGACTTTGCTAAATCACCAGACTTCCCAATGGCAGCTCCTTCATCTCTCCCTCCATCAAACCAACCGTATTGTTGGTGTGTATTTACGAAGCAGAAGCCCCGTCGATGTACACGATTTCACTCAAATGCAACACTTGGTGGCATACACGTCTAGTCCAGCCCAGTCTGGAGGCCACCTCATTACCACAGTGCAAAACAGTTGATCCTCCTGCTGTTACTTCAACCGTTAGTGTCGGTGTTCTACTTGTGGGTGTGGTTGTGGACTGTGGATTGTGGCTGCAGTTCCGGTTGCAGTTACAGTTCCACTTGTGGTCGTTGCAGTGAGGTAACTAAAAGGACCCGTGAGGAAGTCGAATCATTCCGGAGAGACGTCCATCTGCACCATCACGTTGCCAGTGTCGTCCACAACCACTCCACGTGAGCACTCACCCTCCTGCTTCCATCGTCACAACAGCAGCAGTCAGCTGTGCTCAAACCACTCATGCAACAGAAGCAGCCATCACAGATGACTGCTTTTGCTGACTCTGGTCACACCTACACACTTCAGCCTTTGTGCACTGCCTACGGTTGAAGGCTGCAATGCAGATGGCATTGATCCAAATTGTGGAAGTTTGTCACTTCACCTCAGGCGTTTCGTGTGAGGTCAATATTCCCCATCTCCTGACTCACCCGTCAGAAAGACCCGTACATATTATCCTGATCCTTCAAATTGTTGTGTGCGCTCTCACGATGCATTTGCCCAACTAGACGAAGTGTGGCGGAATTACACCAACATATCCACTCCCACTCCCCACATACACGCACCCACACGCACGCACATTCCACCTGTCTAGTAACTACCATTTCCACATCCACTTGCTACACTACACACCACATGGTTTGCCACTTCGTCCTCGCACCACACATCCATTCACCTTCTCCCGTGTTCGTCGCAGTAATCACAGTAGTGGTGCTTCCTCCCTCCGTCTCCTTCACATCAGCTCGGATGGGTGAATGGAGATTGCTCACTGGCTTACCGACACATTCTGTCTGTTTTCCGACCTCAGCATCATCGACCCGGCCAATAGACTGATGTCAGTGTCCCCCATCTCCCGTTTGACTAAATGTCACCAGCATTGGCATCTCCTCATGCCACCACGACTTCCTCAACTCGAATTGACAGGAGTACAATGAATCATCCAGTTTGTCCACTTCGTGGTCGTTCTCTCCTGCCCTCCCTCCTCAGACGTGATTTCGTGGTTGAGATGCGGCACACCGACAGGTGTGGAAAGCCTCGAAACAACCCACAGAGACGGTGATGACAATGCAGTCCACAAGGTGGCATCTCTACATTTTGTGAACAGTGGAAGCCCTCGAAATCAGAATTGAAGGGATGGGTAGAAGCCGAACTACGCAAAGGAGCCTCGCAATGCAGTCGCATTGCTCGGAAGAGCACTGGAGTACATGCCCGAATTTGCACAACACTTGAATAAGAAAACGGTCCACAATTGACATTCGTGCGCTTCACCCACCAAAAGTAAGTAGTCATGCTGGAACGGGTCATGTGACTCCTTCTGTCCACCAACCCGATTAGCCAGGTGGATTGGGGTGACGGTTGTCGCCTTGTTGGGGGGTGGAAACGACTGCGGGGCGTGCATACGAGCCTAATAGTTTCAGTGGCCAGATGACGAATCGGGAGGATGAATTACTTCCTCTCACACCGTGCGCTCGGATGGATGGAGTGGTCTCACACCATCATCATCAAAGGGTTTATGCGTGTCTCATCCGGTATGAGTGGTGCACGGCAATCTGATCGTCGAACTAACTACAATGTTGCGGGGATGGGGAAGGAACCGACAAACCGATTGGCGAAATGACTGTACTATCGGTTGAAGATGTTGTAAAAAAAAATTTCATTACCACATCGATTCAAAGTGTGGAGTAACAATTGCAGCTGA
>NW_020170462.1:34829-36411 GCF_000524195.1 Echinococcus granulosus | reverse complement strand
CCATATCGCATGCTCATTGAGCAGTGCCCAGATTAGCCGGACATGTTTACCCCTCAAGTTGGGAGCACAAATTGAAGAAGGATAGGAGCCGTGATGGATGCTTTCTGGGCTCATCTTCTACACCTGTGTCAGCCTGATTGCTAAACATCAAGCCCAGGTCCTCACTTTTGGACCGGTCATCCGTGATGTGTACTCAGCAAAGTTGTATGAGCGTTCAATCATCATGATTGTGGAAAGCACTGCCAGCGTAGTGATTAACCATCAAGCAGAATAACGTAAAGTCACTCTCTCCGCAAGGGTCATGTTTCACAGCATCGTCATTAGTAAAGCACGCCACTTTGTGATGCTGCACACTATGATTTGGAAGACATGCCGAGTGTTGAATTTCTTCGTTCCTAATTGAAGGTGATATAGTAACTACCCCCACACTTGTAGCCAACCTGGACTTGCCTTGGAAATATCTTGTGACTTTGGCATTTTGCATTGTATTCGCTCACTCCTGAGTGAATAGCTTAGTACCTTAGAGGTTGCTTGTGTTTGTGTGAAAGAAGAATAAAAGTACTGCCATGTGATTGATTCCAACTTTTCATTATAAATAATACAAACACAAGATGATGTTAGCGTATGTTTCCTTTGCTTGAATCAAATACTAAGACGATTTTAAGAAATATCCTCAATGTATTAAGATTAGTCGAAATTATCGGGTTACCCGTGATGAGAATAATTGAGGCGTTGTTGATCACTACTGAAGGGAATGCAAGAAGGTAAAATGCAATTACTCGCTGAGAATGGTGGAGCAAAAATCTCGAGTGCCGGGAGAGGAAGAAGTGAGTAATTGACTGGCCAACAGGAAATTTGCAAAGTGAACGCGAGTTGCGGATATGGTGCCCGGTGTTAAAGTATCGTGATAAACACTTCATGGTCCCACTTTTGAGAATGCATAATGTTATAGCCCAGATCCCAAGTGGTTCCCTAATTTGTCGTTTTAGTACTAATGGCATCAAAACAGCACCGCCTTGCCAAGTTCAGGGCATTTTAATACCATGCATTCTTGTGTAGAATGCGGTAATAGCCCTTCTTGTGAAATAGGCTTTAGTTCTCTTGAGGCACCAACGTGGCTCATTGAAACAGTTGTAATATGTGACACCTGTAGTGCTCACATCGAAACCACATCTTTAATTTGCACACACAAACAAGGGCAGCGCATGTGGTTTGGCCAGCATAAAACACACCTGGGGGAATAAAGTACATGTGTTGGCAAACAGCACAGTAAAGCAAGTTTGTGTTTTCACAATATCCATCATTTGTGCCAGGAGTTAAGAGATGAAAGTACTTTCTATAAACTAGAATACGTTGCGTAGGCGAGAATTATGCGTCAGTGGAAACGGTGAAAACTGCCGTCACCATTCGCACGATGCACTTACTAGGAAGCGGAAGAAACTTTCGGAGTTTATTTCTTCACTCGATGAACCGGCCAGTTCAGGACATTGCACAAACTCACATTGCTTTCTACACCACAAGCACACTACAGCAAAACAACCAGGTAGTATTGGTCCATTCAGCCTACAGACCAGACCACGTC
>NW_020170462.1:29378-34729 GCF_000524195.1 Echinococcus granulosus | reverse complement strand
GAGCGAAAATTGAATGCCACCTCTACTCATTGTTCATTTGCAAGAAGAAGCTTAACTTGAGTACTCCTCCTCAATTGGAAATATTGAACATTGATGCATAAAACCTGCTAACAACATATCGATGGATTGATCTAAGTGCATGTCAGATGCAAATCACTCTTTTTGGGGTATTTGTCTGAAGCATGGACATCCATCAAAGCATACCCCTCCCCGCTTCATCTCGAATGCCCCATTGATACAGTCCCGCTTATGCCCTCGTGCTAACAAGTGCTAAATCATTCATTTAGTAAATGCCAAAAATACTCGGATAAACTAACATTTACCTGAGATAAAGGCGAAAAACTGGTGCCAGCACAAAAGCGCAGACGTGAATTTCGTCTACCACAGAGACGACCAACCACACGGCTTTCCACACTGCTGCAGCACCACAGACGCCCACGCCCACGGCTTGGCATATTGTGAGCTGTGCATAACCTCACCCAGTATTGCCGACTTTCAAGTACACGAGCTTGGCCAACTCACGAATTCCATTTCTTTTGCTGTCTATCTGCCTTGCCCAGTACTGGTTCGGCCACCTCCGATTTCCATCCGAATAAGCTGAACCGTGGATCAGAAGACAAGATAAGGCAAAATGTGGAGAGGTTTTAGAGTTCGAAGAGTAAATTTGCCATGAAAAATAAGTTCATGTGATGGATGCGTATAACCATCATCTGGGAGGGTGTCTTCATGTCTACCGCCTCGCTGACCTCACGATTGAGTTGATTTCCTTGGCATTCCTTTATAAATGCTCTGTGGTACATATACCGCTGAGAAATATTCTCTTGACAAATTTGTCAACCTGCGAATCTCATGAATTCAGACTATTTGTTCCGAAGATATGTTGTGTTGTCATAATGCCTTTTCCTGAAAAAGGACGTAGGAATACCAATGCAACCACCATTAATCGAGTATTTGAAATGTAAGGTACGAACTCCTCCTATCCAAGCTACGATTTTTTAAAAAAACCTTTAGTAAGTGGTAGCTAAAGACGTTCACCTTAAGTCCCCTTTGAGCTATCTCTAATAACGTGGATCCTTTGTTCACGTCAATTAGACTAATCGCAAAGAATGGCAAAAGCAGATAGTGCAGACCTACTTACGCTTTCATTACATCCATCTTCTTTGAAAAGATTGTGTATCTCACAACCCTTTCACCCTTTCCATTGCAATGCAGTTTTGATTATCTGTCCCTTTATGTCGACAGTGCTTTGCTCTTTTACGCCTCAGTGCATCCCTCTTTTTACTGACATCATGATGGCGTTTCAATAACTATTTGTATGCATTATCGGACGGCATATTTTTAGGTCAATGAAGAATAGCACATCTACATTAAATTAATTTTTTAGGCATTCTAAGCTTCATTTACTCCATAAGGGTAGCTGTAGGACCCTTATCCCTTCTGACTTACTGATAAACTACTGCCCATAATTTAACGAGGATTACTTACAGCTCTTTTTGTAATTGTAGTGACGTTAGTTATGCAGACATTCTATTGCAAACTTTCCCTCCTCTAATCTGTGTGCTCGTAAATTTTGTATTGCTTATTTCCTTTATAGCTTTAATCATGCCTTCAGCGACACTTCAATATTTGGATTTTATCGATACAGGCCTCGCATACACAGTTGGGTTGCAAGGAATTCAACCATTCATTCTCAGTTTTCTTCCACCCTCTCCGCAATTACTCCTGCATTTGCGTATGTTGTTGCCTTCGATACGACCATGTATGGCTTGAAATGGACTTTTCTGATTTGCTGACTTTAGTTTTATTTCACTGTCTGATCATGTAGGCACACATCTCATACTCATCTGCAATAGACTTTATGGACTAAAATATTTGCCTTATCCTCCCACTAAATAGGTCGGAGATGAAGTGCAACAAGTAGGGACTTATTGACCTTTTGTGAGGTGAGCTCGCCTCCACTGCATCAGTAGATGAAGTTGAAATGTGCCCATGTCATCGCACTCATATTTTATCCCTCAGCTCTGCAACTTCGAAGTGAATGTACTGATCCATCATTTGGAACCAGCAAAGCACAGCATAGCACTTAGGCTACAACTGGTGAAGCTGATATTGGTTACCTATGCCCATGCCAGATGGTTGAGAAGGTACAGGGCACTGCGCTTCCATTGCAGCAGTTAATATATCAATGTGTGCAGTCAACTCTCTAACTGTCTGACTCACTTGATTGCCAGGGCGTGGTTGGTTGTTCAGCCCCTCGTGATGCATTGGTAGGTTGTATAGTGAATGAGTGTCGTGCTTGTAATGCATTTTACTTATGAGTATAATCAGTCTGTCGTGGTCACAAATGTGATGCAATCTTCGTGCTTTTTCGTTGTGCTGTACTCTATACCAGCGAATTCTGCCGCTACGAATTTATTAAGATAGCGAATCATTTACGGCAGAAAAGCATTGCATATGGTAATATTAACGTAGTCCAAAGTATGGGTTTTACTTCACCGCAATTACGGCATCTGAAAGCGATAATTACGGCGTGAAAATGATTGGACCCTCAAATGTTTCTTCATTTGCCTTACTTTCAACAGTCAGCTTACAATTGTGAATGGTGGACCTTCGGATTCCTTTAAAAATCAAAGCACAACCCTAACCTATCAGATGTGCTAAGGAAAAATCACACGTGTATTCTGATTTCTTCAGTGTGAAAGTGGGGTATTGATGACAACCACAGGAACAATAACTGCCACAGCTTGTGCCTTAGAAAGCTGGTAAAAATGAACCTAATATCCATCAAAACATTATGGCTGGTAACTCACTAAGGGCGTTTAGCCAGAGAAAGCATATTTCATTTTTTGCCGCGGCTAGCAGCTCGAGACCTATTCTATTATGCTTGCTAATTGAGTCGGCCTTACAGCTGCAAAAAACATCAATCTGTGATGATTATATAACTGTCATACAGAGGGAAAGAAGGGAGAAGGGAATGGAAGGCAAGGGAAGGGCCATGAAAGGCTGTAGAGGGCTGATGAGCAACCGATTCATGCATGTGGAGTCCACATCACCAGCGCACTTACTGAAGTCCCAATAGACAGCCTCATTCAGTTGTGCAATCAATCCGAAATCTTGTCTGTTGCAGTCTCCTCTCTCATTAAGCCTTGGTCTGGCCATTTGATCGACCACTGCAGGATGTTCTGGTTGTACTTGCTGTTGCCATTGCTGCCTCATGGGACGATGAGAGCTGTGCTGCAGAGGCCCATTCTTTATGCACATATAGGACTAAAATGACCACATGCAGTACGAATAATTGGGAGTCGCCTCATGCACTAACACTACCAACCCCCAAGACAGACAGGCCATCATATGCTGTCACCTAATTGCGATTGCTTTCATCATTCACTGGCAGAGCAGATGTCATGACAGCAAATTCATTCACAATTAATCACCAGCGCAGGTAACAGCATACTGTATAAAGCTGAAGTGAGCTTGAAAGTGCACATTCCCTTCCAATTTGTTGCAAAAACAGCCCCACATTCCTATTTGTAATTGTAATTGTCCCGGCAATACATAAAAGAGGTGTCACTAATTACTTCTACGCCAAGTTTGGCACTTATGAACTACCATACGAATTTTTTCCTTAAACCCCCTCTAGCACTCCCAGGTACTTAATTGGGAGTGTGTGTTGGTGTCCATGTATGTCATGTGACAGTCACATGTAGTAGTATTAATTGGGGGAGAAGATCGATAATGACATGGCAGATCACCTGCCAAATCCACGTGATGTTCCTGATATTCGAACACGTAGTGTCGATGCGAAAGCCGTAGTTGCGTAGACGGCACCATTCGAGCTTCTAAATATGCTGCAGCATTGAAAGCCGTATAACCTCAAGTAAATGTGGTGCCCATGGTTAACATTCTCTTTTGAGCATTCTTGCAGGGCGCCATAGGGCATGCCTTCAAAAGTCCATACCCTTTGTCCACCCTAAACTTGTAGCACAAACTGGCATCGGCTAATTGTCAATCTTTGGAAGATAGAGGGTCATCACTAGCAGCTGATAATTAATGCCAATTAGTAAGATGCTTTTCAGAACTTCAGCTGTGTTAGGGGAGAGCAAAAGCTCAAGAGATATTGAAATGGCGACTTCTGAAAGGAAAAGAGCAATAACGCACTCTGCCGACTCGTCTAAATCGTGTGTGGACACAATCACATTCACACCACTCTACGAAGAAGGCAATCTCGCAGTTGGCTTTTAAGGGCATAATTATGTCGTTTGTGATGTCTATCATAGGAGAGATCATCCTACACTGTGCAAATATACACTAACGGCTAATTCCTGTCGACACAGTGGTGAGCAATCATTCAATCCAAAGTAGACTAAGCAGCAGTATCACTTACAATCGTTGCCCCTACTTGCACATCTCCCAAAAGCAATTCGTTGCTAGTGACCGTTATTGTGTAGGACGTCAGAATTTAATAAAGCATATTTTGGATGGAAGGACTGGACTGTGAGAGTAGGAATGGCGTGAGATGTGAAGGCGGAAGAGGTGGCAGGTTGCAGCTGACACGCTAAACCTATCAGTGTTATTAAAAAGACGTCAACCTTCAAATAAAAACTACCTCTTATTGTTCTCCTACTCCCGCATAGCGCAAAATACGCATTTTTGACTCATCTGCCCTTCTTTTTGTCCAATTCAGGAAGTATGCTCACTCAACGCAAATTCAACCTACCCAGTCTTCTACACTTCCACCTGCAGTCAATGAACAACATGACGCAAGGAGTCAGATTTGAGACTACCTTGGCAATGGAGAACGGCACTATTGCTCGTGACTATGCTGCTTAAAAAGGTAAGAACAGATGCTGTAGTTTTATCCACTCTCAATGAGACGACAAAGTACCACTTATCATTAACCAACCCTGATCGCTTCCCTATATGTTTCTTTTATGTACCGTTTGATTTGAGGAAGCTATAGATTATCATACACCATCAATGCATTTCAATAGATCTCTGAACTGCCGCTACGAGGTTACTCAATGATGGAAAAAGACTGAGTGATCAAAGGAAATGGAGGAAGTGTTATGCGCTATGGGAAAGGCCCCATCAAGCAAATGTGGGAAATAAAAGGGAATGTGGTTATGGATTGGTCACACGCAAAACGTTTACAGTCTTTGGCAGAACTGCTTGTCTCAGCTTATGCGGATTCACTTTGCTTTAATCTTTTTTGCCGCGCATTATCCCCATTTTGATTTACTTCAACATGCAATTGCCCGCCGTCTTGTCTCACACACGATTGCACCCGAGGCTCACCATTAACATAGCCTAATATATTCGGATATTCTGCTCGCATTGGAGTTAGTTTAGTA
>NW_020170462.1:26997-29278 GCF_000524195.1 Echinococcus granulosus | reverse complement strand
GCAACTAATATGAGGCAGGTTTGGTCTTTGAAAATCACTTATTTAATTGACCCTCTCCGGTCCTCATAGGGGACACTTTGGAACGACCCTCACTTGTGCGTTTGCGCATATGCAAGTCTGCAGGTGTGGCGGTGGTATTTGACGTGGGGATGGTAGTAGTCTCTGGAGCACCAGTGGTTGCGAACTTTATGAGAGAGAGAGCCTCACTCGACTGCTGATGCTGCGAAATAACTCCACCTCAGAAATGGGGGCGACAACGTTGAAGGTTCGATTCGTTGCTGCCATGGCTTCCAATGTCTTTGAGGTTCTGGCAAAATAGCTAAAGCCATTCTTTTCAGTATTATGCGGCTTTCAAATACAGAGGCGAATTTTTTTCGGCTTGCTCATCTGCAGCACCTGCATTTGCGCAAATCCCTTTGCCGCTGTCCCTCACACATCAGTTGCTTTCAATCTTCTCCTCACAACATGACTGCATTGTGATGTGATGTCTGGATGATGCTCTTCAAATGCGATCACATGGACCGTTAATCCGCACGTGATCTTTATACCGTCTATAAGGGCAACAAAATGGGACATGTGATTCAACATCATCGTGTCTGACAGGTTGTCCACCCAGCAAGCTCTCCAATGCTCTAGCTTGCTGTGTAGGTCAGACTGGAGATGTTCTCAAATACCTTATGGCAACAGCTAAAATAGCTATTTGGTGAAATTCTTATAACCTTCACGTTCTAATTTACGCCAAAGAAATCTTTCCGCTGGCGATTCCGCAATCACTTAATGAATGCTGGTAGTTTTCGGCGCGCTTTTGTTCGCGTAACTATCACAGTTGTTCTACCCAGACTGGACTGGATTGTTGTCTGCTCTACCGAGCTACACGAGTAGCTGAGTTGCTGGGATGGTTTGCCTTCGCGGCAGTTTAAACACGAGCAACTAACTCCTTGGGTACATAAACCATCTCCTGCACGATGCAGTAATGCTGCAAACGCATACACTAGAGACATATTAATCTTCAAAGCGGACTAGACGCGTCGATCACACGTGTGACCTCAACAAAATTACCAGATCTCCTTTCTAATCCACTCACATTTCGATGGCATCAGCTGCGAAGACAGAATGGCCCTTGCAAATAAGAGAAGTAATGAAACAATGATGGGACGTAAACGGATTTATCGAGGAGCATAACAAGCAAATGACAGGGGAATCAATCCCTTTTGCATTTGACGATGCTCTTGTTGCGCATGTCTATAGTGTAACTGCGTATCGCTCTGTGCGACAATGGTGGCACTCAACAACGATTCTCTTTGATCTGTGTGAAATGTCATCAAAGCTGTAGAACCATCGCCCTTCGCAGGTTTCACCTACGTGGCTCAGCACACACATCATCTCCAGATGCATTGTTTCGATTGTAAACAGAGTCACGGATAGTTGCGTCTCTTCTGGATGGGCAAGAATGTATGCATCGCCATTTTTTTGATTACTTTACTCACCATGGTACAGCCGTTTTTGCTTGCGGTAGAAAGTGAACAAGCTGACTGTTATAAGGAGGGAATCTGGTGGCACTGTGTCTTAATGAATGTCTTACAAGCCACTTCATAATGTCCGCACACTCAGAACCGCATCCTTGCCAACGAGTAATCTGTAAGTGACAAAGAGTAGTCCGTTTTCGTGTCATCTCTGCTGCTGCTGCTGCCACTGGTAACAGCAAGAAGCATGATCGCCTCCACCATCTTAAAAGACGCTTTACAAGGGACGAACTTGTCATCGTTTTGATGCACTTTGCAAAACCCCACTGTGGAAGAGGCGTTGCTGTTACAGCTTGTAGATACTAATGACAGTAATTATGTACTGATTTGAGAGATACTGCTGATTGTATCGGTGTTCCACATATCAAGCATGGGCTGTGCTGACGCCTGTGGTGCAAGCGACTTCTATAAATGCAGTTTCGAACTTCCAGTCTGTCTAGAGATGCATTTTCCAAGCTAAATGGTGCTGTAATGTGTCAGATGCTTAATTAGCACTGTCTTGGGGATGTAAGAAACTTTGCTGCCTCCTACTTCCTTCTCAGATGTCCAGATGCCAGCATCTCCTATCTGTGGATTGCTTTTGCTCTTCGTTGCCAAATACAGATTGAATGTGTGACTATAGGCTGCCTCACCCTTCTACCTTCCTTAGTCTTTGCCTAACTTTACCTCCACCTAACGCAGCTTTATGCTTCCTTCTGCTCCTACTTGCCTAACGTATTCCCACTAACACCCAATCTCCAATCTTTCCTTCTCCTTCA
>NW_020170462.1:23973-26897 GCF_000524195.1 Echinococcus granulosus | reverse complement strand
TCTCCCACAACAGTGACTATTTCCCTTCTCCGGCCACTGTTAGTTTGATTTTCATCAATATAATGATGGGCTTATGCTCCAACTTTCGTTAATTCCTTCCGTTTATTTACCACTTCACTTATGAAAGGTCACATTGATGGAAATTATTAACTAAGCATGGGTTCCCTCCCACCTTCCATCTTCTTTCATCAAAGTTAAGAATTCAGACGCAACGATAAACCTTGCAATGATGCTCTACTACCAGCTTTTGCTTTTGAGATATCTGGGATAGCTTGAAAATTGCGTCAATTCTTCACAGGCTGAACGCCAACATGGGCATTCAAGTGTTGCCATAACCCACATCGACATTGAAGATGCAGTGAGCGTCAGGCGTGAGTGGTGTAATGTGTCTCGTTCGTCAAGCCACCATACCGTGACGATTTTGCGCGTTGGATTTGAAGAGGGCAGAAGATTAACTATTTCATACACTAAAGTGCAGTGACTATCCAAACGACGCAATGAACGATTACGCTGAAGCCAGTGGACGCATAAATGTGCAACCCTCAGAAAGTGTAAGAGGTTTTGACGGCTATTATTTGTGAATAAGAAGGCGAAAGTAGTTTACGTTGAAGCTATCCATTCCTTCAAGCAAAAGGAATTCACGTCACATTCATACAGCATAAGTAGGATCATACTTCATATCTGCAAATTTCAACCTTCCACCAGGAATGCTCCATACTCTGCATACTTAAGAATGCTATGAAGAGCATAAATTCATGTGTAAACGTAGCAAAAAATGGCACATCCAGAGAAAGCATGTAAACCGTCCTAGTCGCATTGCTTGCTGTGCGGGTATTTGGGAGTTCAGGTAAATAAAATTGAAGCAAATTCTTGCCACCCAGCAGTTAGACAGCTCACTAGAAACTGAGCAAACCCACAGCTTGTAGGCTACCCCAGCCTGCAAGAGGGAATTGTTTGATTGTGGGTATGCTGTAAACCCTCTCAGGTGTATCCACTGATGTGTTACAGGTAGGGTGGAAAAACATCCGCATTTGCAGGATACGTTGCATTTGTCTCGGCTTTGTTGCATCTTGAGAATGGAGGGTTGAGGGTTTTAGGTCTGCGCAAGTGACAGCTGTAGTGGGAACTGAGCTTGGAAGTACCCCTACTTTCTGATAACAGCAGTATCACACAATCAGTGGAGTCGTCATACACCGACTACTTGAATTCGGTCCTGCACTATAAGGAGCGTACACTTGAGAATCTCTCTCAATGCTCTGAGCTGCTTCATCTCAGCAGATACCAGACTAGCCGCTTACCACGCAAATCAATTAGTGACTAAGCCAAGCGCGAGCCTCAGTACACACTCTGCCTTTCTAAATGCATAGCGAAAGCCTGTGATAAAGGAAACTACGTCATTTGCTACATATTTGAGCCTGTAAGAGGATGAAAAGATAAACACATCAACTTTCATTCCATAATGCAATATTTTTAAACCAACCACTGCTATGCCACTCTACTCTGCATCAGCGTCAACTTAACTTTATCACTAGAAGTCTCACCTGACCGCTATTCATTGAAAAACTAAACAAACTAAGTCCATTCGGCACGCTCTTGCCCTTCTAAATTGTTAATGCGAATCAGAGTTGAGCAAATGCGTGTCTACTGACGAGCAATCGAAGGCTATGATCAATTGGCTGCCCTTGTCTAGTGCAACTAAATTGGCTAGGTCGGATTAGGATTTGAACACTGGTTTGGAAAATGCTATCAAATTTTGCCCATGCCTGAGACTTGGGCAGACTCCATCGGGCAGTTGGGTTAAACAAATGCACATGCGCGGACATGACAGTCTATAAATATGTTCCACCAAAAAGTGGCCTATCAACCTGCGGGCTCAACGACTGCTATGTTCAACTCCGTCTGTTCTATAGCTTCTCTTTGAGTCGCAATTCAAGCTTTGCACTGCAACTTCCTTTGCAAGCAATCAAAGGCACTGTTACACAACTCTTTCTATATTGAGCTATCCATGCTAAGTTTAGCTATGGATTAAATGCAGTCCCCATCATTAACCACTTAGAGTAATGGGCGGGCCGAAATGTGTGGCAAATCTTTAAGACCTCTGGTATATATTGGGTACCTTCAGAGCGAGCATATTCTGCCAAACGATAACCGGCATATACAGGAAGTATACGCTTTAGGTTTAGTGTCAATTTTTGGCCTACAAATAGGCGTTTGTATTTAGATGAACTTTGATGCTCTTAGTCATGTTTTAAAAACATCACGATCGTAAAGATTGTGCTGAAACATCATCTAGTTGGATAAATTTCTTATTTGAACACACACGATTACAGTCGACATTTTGACAATATTTTGCTTCTTGTAAGCTGGGCTAAGCACTCTTATTAATGCTAAGAACCTATTGAACATCCATTTCCTTGTGTCATAAATTGGCAAAATTTTTAGTTCACTGCAGTCGTAGATCACGAGATTAGGATCAGCAAATTAATCACTTTTAACTTATTTTCAACACTTACTGGCACGCAGAAAGATCGCCACACTCTACATGACTGCTTCATGGGTTTAACGTTAAAGTAATGCTTTTTGTCAAATTTCAAGTTTTCCGACATACCTCTGTAGGTGATAGAGGCCTCTTTGTTGTTGGCATCAATGGAGAAGAGGGTAGTTAAGGCCTAAACAGCATAAACTAACTCATCCACACTCTCCTCGTCCCCGCCGCCACCACCATTACCTCCACTTTGGCGTTGATGAATTCCACCATTACTACTACCTTTTCACAAGTAGCACCACATAGGGTGAGCATTAAATCTACCTATTCATTTTCTAGTCTTTTTTGATAAGCGATTGATGGCCACCATGTAAGGTTTGTTCGCGAGTCAATAATTTGGCAGTGTTTTCAGTTATAATGACTCAAGCTCACTCAGTTC
>NW_020170462.1:16976-23873 GCF_000524195.1 Echinococcus granulosus | reverse complement strand
ATAGAAAGCGTACCTGTCAAAAAACCCAACCTACACGCTCGCGTCATTTGAAAAGGACGGAGAAGAATTCGACTAGGACGAAAACTTGCATCATCTCATAGATGCATAAAAGGTGAGAAAGTAACATTGTAATTACTCCATTAGGTTTATTAGATGCAAGTACGCGTGAATAGGCGGATTATCTACGAAAGGCGTCAAAGTTTATCCGGGATAGAGTATAGTAACTGTCGCTGCAGTGGCATTGCTATATATTGTGGATTAGAGGGTGCACAGGGGGAAGGAAACTCGTTTTAGATTGGTCTATGGGCCACCATTGACCAGTTTCCTCTAATAAATTGTAGAACACCGCCTATCACTACAGCTAGAGCTACATTATTGAAAAATAGGGACGGGTGGGCTCAATATCATTGCCATCGTTTCATGACTTCTAATATTTTGACCCCCTTCACAGCCAAACTTTCAGTTAATGCAAACAATAGTATAGGGTGACCAGACACTAGTAGTTTACGTTTGTTATAAGTGAGACAGGTCCGAGTTTTAAAGACCCTGTGCCTACATCTTTCTCCTTCGCCTTCAATTTTTAGAACGAGTAAACTAAGAGGCATTTCGGACAGAGTAGAGAGCAGGACAGCGCACCCCTCCCACATCAGACATCGATGATGACTGCTCCGTCGCAAGATTTGTTTTCACGGAACGCTTCTCGCGTAAGGAGCGCAAGCCAGCATTGCATCGCCTTTTGTCCTTTTGAGCACTGTTCCCAGCGCTTCCTTACGGGCGATTTCCACATACGCCACTGACGGTGGTCTTCTTCCCCTCGTTGGTATGCAAACTTCAACTTCGTATCCGACGGATGGTGCAGCTGCTTACAGACACATCTTCTCGTGATAAAGGCTCGTTGGTTGAGTGCAGAGTTGTGAGGAGTCGAACAGTTTGTTGGTGGGATGAATTATTTTACTCGGAATGCATCCCTGCCCCATGGATGATAGTTGATGTAGTGAAGTTCAGGTGGGGAGATTAGTCTGTATAACTGTAGCGGGTGTCCTTCTCAGAAGAAGTAACTGTAAGTGAGTATGCCAGGATACCTCTTTTGTCTAATTTGTGGCAGTCGTAAATGATTTCATGCGATGTGGAAAGTTTTGCCTGCCTTCATTCAGTCGCAATAAGCAAGAGATTCAGCCAGATTGGCAGCCCAAATCAGTACAGCAAAACACATTATCCTCGTGGAAAAATAGTCCCATTGGATAGTTTAATGAACTCAGGTGTACTTTTAAAAGCGGCGTGACACTGTTCAGATGGGTTGATTGTCTCCGGTAGGGCATTAATGTCCTGTACTGCGCAACATGCATATTCGAATTGTAGGCATCTCCTAGTTTCTTTGAAAAACCCATCATGTTTTACTGCTAGCATTGAAAATGTCTACCTGTTTATTAGTCTTTAAACCTTCAAAGGAGATGTGCTTTCGCTCTCTCTATGTTGATTGGCTCATATCAAGCAGATGTGCAACTCCTGTGTTAATAATGGCCCGAAGACTAAGGCCAAGGTTAATCAGCGACTGCAAATTCACGTGACTGACTTTATTCACACGGAGAATTACACTTCAGTTGCCTTCGCTGTCCAGCCGCTGTGATTGCACACACTGATCGTACCTCCGAATTCCTAAATGTGTTGGCTGTAAACACATTCAACTTGAAACCCACCTACTGACCACCTGGGCAAGGGCTTAGATAGGATGGAGGCGAATGGAGCAAATCAACTTTAGCTTTAACAATTAGCAGCGCATTTCCCTTGAAGGAACTAGAGTAACCCCTCTGCTGTGGGCGTTGTTTGTATTGTGGGATAAACTTATGCGGCAGTGCAGCATAATGTCATAGCAACATTCTATTATACACAAATACTACTTTCGCGGTTTTGGATGCACCCATTTCCTTAGCAAAGGGTTCCGGTTATCTCATCACCTTCATTCTCAGCTGATGATGTGAGTGGTGACAGACAATTCTACCATTAACTTTACCGATCCCTGGGAAGTTACAGGCATTTCACATAAACTTTATGTTGATGTCCTCTTCTCCTTCAATTAGGCAGCCGTTGTCGTCTGAGCTTTTGAAGCTGCTTCACCCTGATATCATATTTGTTTCTCAGCGGAGGAAATTGTGGCGAAAGATTACTTGATATTTAGCCAATAAATTCAGACATTCCTTTGTTAGCCCTTTCGGTGCATAAAGTATTTTTGGGCCAACCATAATCTGAAAAAGCAACTTCTTTGCAATTTGGAGGCAAGTGTATTGATTTGGTTTGAAATTTATTCCACTACTCTAGGATGCTACTAAATTGCAAATGAGTAACATGGACGTTATTCGCTTCTTCATCATCATTAATGACTGAATTAGAAGGCAGACAAATTTGTTCATGCCATTTGCCTTAGCCAAAGTAAACAAATGTGTAGATCTTGTCAACATATTTGAGTTGCAGAGGTTGATACAAATGCAATCCTACATGCTCTTTGATAGAACATGACACAGGATGGCTGCGATTTCTGCCTTCATACAAAACCTTGCTTATAGAACAAAAGAAAAAGTATATCTGTAAGCACTTCTTGATTCTGCTTACAAACTTTAAACAAAATATATAATCATGTGATGGTGGTTCATTAAGGAGCATGTTAATGGTTTACCACATAAGGAAGTGAGCTAAGCAGCGATTTTCGTCATTCGCCTGCAATTCCACTCTACCACACCCTCCCTTACTGCATCCTGATTAAGCATACGGGCCTGCTCCTCAAAGATTACTAAGTTAGCATTAGGCTATCAGCATGAGAAACAGATGAATGTGGCAAGTCATTTCTGAGGGCCAAACCGTGTGCAGATACAAAAGATAAGGAAGGCCCTTTGGGGAGGGAGTTGGGCTTTCAATAATCAGCCATTTGGCCCTAGAGTAGTTCTTTATCCAGTCATCCTAATCTGTGTAAGACCTCATCACTTTATCTAGTAAAAACAGTAATGTTAACAAAAATTCGAAAATATCACGTTTCAAATTGTGCATTATATATATTATTAAGTATTCGCAGCTAAAGTTTAGCAAAAGAAACATTAAACAAATCTTTAAACCGCCTCTTCACGTGTCAATATAGCCAAAACTAAAAGGAGTGTAAACAAGTTCTTATTCTAGTAAAATTAACCTTATTAATGCGTCTTTTATTTTTACGAGCTTTAATTTTGCTATTTCAGAGCTTCTCATTCTCATTCTGGTAGACATAAAGGACAGAGCCGTTTACTTTAAAACGCAGTGTGTGCAGTTTTCAATATCAGAATTGTGTAACTTTTGAGGTTCTCTTTGAGATCATACAATTCAAATCTGATAAGTGTATTGTTTGAATCGGCACTTCCATGATCCTCTACAGACAGTCGCTGTGGACTTTGGTTTCCAGACAGGCTGTAATATGTGGGATAATGTTGTTTTAATTGTCAGTTTACACAGATTTTGTTTTGTTTTTCTCTATTCTTGATCTTGATTTGTCCAGTAAGTGCAGATTACGGGCTAACTGATCGCTTCCAGCACTTTAACGGGCGCCACAGCCTGCTTCGTGCCAGTAAACTTGGTCCTGCAACTTTACATTAGGCACTAGATAAGTGAACGCCAGTATTCCTTAAAGTTATTATAAAATGAATACAAAATTAAAAGTTCGGTATTTGTCCTAGAGACCATGAAGCAATGAGTATCGGTTGACTTACCTTCCTAACTTACCTAAATCATAAACAGCTTTTTTTTGGAAGGGAGTCAGTGGTGGTCCAAACCTGTACTCCTATTTATTTCGAATCTGTTCATCCGCAGCTAGTGCAAGATGGACTGTGGACACACGTAGACTGTGATAAAACATCTATAGTGTTCAAGACTGCGCCTTACGCAAATGAAGGCAAGCGTAACTCCTGTGTTATTTAAAGACGGTAACAGGTTGCGACGCCTACATATGATGTTATGGGCATCTTATACTTCTTATTTTTGTTTGTCTTGATGATTGCGAGCATAGAACGTCAATCCGATTCTCTCACCTGAATGTGCGCATAGTACATACAAAGGGAGGGCTGCAAGTTCCAGGTGTTTCATACGCCCACAACTGAAAAACCTCAAATTGTTTTCGTCATAGGCCAGGAGTAACTGATGCTAGAAGCTTTTATGACACTCCTTGTTCTGCATTTCTTCCAATTTTATTTGAGCGGCTGCTGCGATACCCACATTTAGAGCTAGGTGATCCCTACTTACCTACGGGAGATAAAAATTGCATTGTCTTTCACTCAATTGCTTCATCTTGCTATTTAATTTTATGGATATATATTTGAGTTAACACATTTACTCGGACTACTGAACAAATATCTAAACTGCTTTCCTTTCCTAAAGCGTGCTTGACAACGAAACTCAGTAAGGGTTAAATTATAATTACACAAATAAAAGTTGGCGTGCCAAGCTGAGTGTAGGTGCATCATATTATTAAAATAATAAACATCCAAATTGCGGAAGAGAGAGCTTCATCATATAACTGTAAAATTTGACCTCAAAATAAACGATAGAAATTCACGTTGAGCACTCGCAGGTATAAATAAGCAAAGCTGTCTTATATAAACTCTAGCTCTACACCCATTGGCTGGCTAATAGCAGCCTCGATTGAAGTGCAAACCAAATCCGTAAAAAAACTAGCAATCAAACTCCACTAAGTCAACTTCCTTGCTGATAGACAAAAGTGGGATCTAGTGCAACATTTTTTCATTTCAACGTGATCGCGACGCAGGCACATCTTCCATTCTCCCTCCGATTACATTGTGGGTTAAGGCACGCCATTCTGTTTGACACAGTGCATGATTTCCCACATTAACCACGGATTTCGCTCTAAGTAACCTAGAAGGTAGCGTAACTGCCGGTAATGATTTGTGAAATACAATACCACTGAGTTATTTGTCCGAAAGACTGACTTCTTCCGTATGGGCAGTGCTCTAGTAGAGTCCTACATCGGTAGTTTAACAGAATTACCAGTGATTTGTGTTAAGGGTTGGCATTAACAAGATGTGTAAATCTTGCTGACGCATTTGAGTTGCAATGGTTGCCGCAAATGCAATCCTGCATGCTTTTTAATAGAACATGCTCGATTTTGCTTACAAATTTTAAGCAAAGCATCTAATCATGCGATGGCGGTGCATTAAGGGGCATGTTAAATGCTTACTGTATGAGAAAGTGAGCGAAACAGCATTTTTCGTCACTGTCCCATCTTTTACTCTCTCACACCCTCCCTTACTGCATTCTGCTTAAGCATACGGGCTTGCTTCTCAAAGATTATTAAGTTAGCACCAGGATATCAGCATGATATAAAATGAACGATTGATGCATTATTAGGAAGGTAAATGTTCGTTTGCCAGTATTTCATAAAATTGTTTAGGATAGGCAGTAAAGCAAAATTCCAAATTTTGCCGGTCTGGAGGAGGAAAGAACTTCCTAAATATTACTTTTAATCATCTTATAATGCCTGTTTCCTGACAGTGGGCGCATCAAAATTTTGCTAATGCTTTCACGACAAGACTATTTACTTGTTAGCCATTGTGTATTAAAACGCTTAGACAAACATAGTTCTGAGTTTCATGCATTTGAGTCATTGACTCCCAACTATTAAATCTGATCAGTTTAAGAGCCTTTATCTCCCAAAATCCAACAATTTTTTTAACTTCTTCCACACTTTCTACTGTTTCAGAAGTCGACAACGTAATTACTGCAAGCGTAGAATATCAGTCTTCTTAAAAACAACTGCATTTCTGCATTTCATAAAAGTCAGGTAAGCAGTTCCCTCACGTATGTTTGCCCGATTTAGGCTTTGTTAACCTGAAACCAAACGAAACCCCAATCTAACTGCTTTTTCTACATCCAACTATTGTAAAAATGCCCAATAAATTAAACTGCTTACTTGTTACATTTTATGTTTTACTTCAGAAAACTGATTGCACGAAATTCTTTAATATCATTTGATGCGAGTTTTCCTCGCGTTTCTATCAGCCAGTGATCATGGCGTTAGAATTACCATTCTTAGGTAGTAGTTCCGTAGGGATATTTAATGCCTGACCTAAGTCGCGAAGTCGTAGTTAAATCTAGTATGCTATTGTCTGCAAAGAATTCAGCATAACTCATGTTTAATAGGAAGGTTCAGCGGCATTCCAGGCCTGCTACATATTTTCTGTTGATTCACCACCTTCGTCTAACCTTCTGCAAGCTCGTGCCCTCCCAGATGCCACTCCCAATCCATGCTATGGCTCTCAGATTTAAACTCTCCAATCCCTTATAGTGACCATTTATTTTGTGGCTATGGTTGAAATCTGTGAGTTATGAGACATTCATATTCTCACTAAACACTCTCACGTCGGTACAGTAAATGGAAAGGATTTTTGCATTAAGTTTGTAGAAATCGGTCTCAGTTATTTTGCTCTATTCCTTTGGGTCACATAAAAATCGACTCATGATTTACTAATAAAGATACCATTCGCAAAAATACAGAAAGGTAGAAATAGTTCATTTTACCGCCCAAACGCTGCTTTCCTTACCACGCAAAAGGCATGTGTGGGAAGTGTGCAAATTTGGTGCGGACCAGCTGCTAGTAATCCATTTCCTTTGTTCGCAAAGTCATTAAATACCTAGAAATGAGAAACCAAGGCAAGAGTGATCCAAAGACAGACGCATTGGAGTGGCAATCACTCAAGATTGGCAACAAAATTAGGCCGAGGTAGGCGGTTGAAATCGAGCCCTAGGTTTTATGTCTATACTCAAAATCAAAATCCTAGTTTTATCAAGGTTAACTTGATCTTCAATTACAAAACCACTTGAAATCTACTGACCCCATGGTCTAATGCCATTTAAATTGTCAGTGCT
>NW_020170462.1:10799-16876 GCF_000524195.1 Echinococcus granulosus | reverse complement strand
CAACCTCACCACTTTCAAATCTGTTACAGTGCGCCAACTGCGCACAGATGGTGAACGAGCACAAATTCTTGAGGGTCATTTGGCAATTCCAGAAATGGTGTGTACCGCTGTCAGTAATACGCTACTGATGGTAGGTTGCTGCTCGACACGTTCGTAGTTGACAACATGCAGTAAGGAATGTATGCAGAACATTTATTAGTGCTTCAAGTTGTCCCACTTGAAAGGGTGCAGTGTAGCGTTTAATGTGGCCTCTTTTTGATTTGTCCGGGAGTACTCCAGTGGACTGGAATGCCTAGCACATTAATGGGCCGGTCAATGTGCATTCAAACATCCGGATTGGAGGGTATAACAACATAACGTGGACTCGGACAAATGCTTCTCTTGCCAGAGGGTTGAAGTCAACTTTCACTTAGGCTGTTTGTGACTGGAGTAATGAAGACAAATACTGCAACCATTTCAACAACTCGGAGAGTCGTGTTCGTGATCGCCATATGCAGGTGAGGGAACCGGTGTGTGTATGCTCTTCATATCATCCAGTATATGCGTGCCGTTCAATGTGCATTTCAAAGTCACTTCTTCTCAAGTAATGACCAGCTGCATGAAAATATAAGTGTATTACTAATGTGTAAATTAGTGAATCAAAGTGTATGTTATATTATTTTGCGGCCTGACGTGCCTTACTCTACACATAAACAGATGGTTTGCGCAAGCTCAAATCCACTGGGTTGTGCTATGCAACGATGTGATAGCCTTCCACCTGATTGGAAGTATCCATAATATTTTTATGTGTCAATACAAGTCAAGGTGAGTAAGGATTCCTGCAGATTGACTGACCCACTGACTCATTGACTGACCAGTTGGTTGACTGATTGATTGGTAATGGGATAGAGCATCTTTGCTTTGCTCCATGTTAATAATGACTGCTCATTCCTTTAGGAGAAACCACCATGGGAAAAAGGCGGGTGTAAACGGAGCCAGTTGCAGCAACTGCACAAAAACGGACACTCCTCCTGTGTGTACGCTCAGTAAATCCAAAACCTAGGTACAGACAGTAAGATTAACGAGTCCCAAGGACAGAACTATCAGTCGATTGATCAGTCAATCAATCAAGTGGTCAACCGATGCGTCAGTCGGCTTTTAATCTGGAGGAAATTTCACTTACCCTGGCATGCATTGACACACATTGGATTTTTTTAATCCAGCTGGATGCAATCACATCGCCGTATGGCACAGCTCAGTGGGCATTGCTGTGCAGAGTTTGTAAATTCACACAGCCTCAGTTTACTTTATATCTTTCATCCATTTTATGGGAGCAACAAATGTCCGTATATGATTTTACGTGCGCATGGTTGCGTGCGTTTGTGAGGGCGAGAGTACGAAAAGGGAGGTTTTCGGCAGGTTCTTACTACATTTCTCACAGCTGCACGATCCTTTGCGTCAATTAGAGCTTTGATTTTGTCTAAAGGAAAACCTGCTTAAAACGGATAATGTCTAACACACAAAAAATGCCGTTTATTCATAATTTGGTATTGTGATTTGACATGTTGTCAATTTTTGTTTGAAATACGCTAAACATCAAGTGTGCTTGCATTTGTGCATTTGTTAAGTTGGTTTTTACTGGTAAGTATGTCTTTTATAGTTAGTGTTCACGGGCAGGTCTAATGTTTAATCATGCAAGGAAACCACTATATCGCATCGTGTCGACAAAAGCTGTTCTTCTAAGTGTAGTCGCTTTAACAGGTAAATAATAAACTTTCATGTGCATTAATGCCTTTCCCTTACGGACCACATTAAAAACCTAGTGCAGCTGACTGGCTAACCCTGCTTTTCTGTGCATCATAGGTAGGGCTTGCCATGGGTAAGCTTCTGCAATGGGTTAGTGATGACAACGTAAGCCGTGAAGTGGGTACATATATGAATGACCACTTTCCTTTGGGAAGATTATGGGTGTGTGCAGTGTGGGGTGGACAGGCCATCGGATTGCACATGAACTTGGAACGCAGGAGAAGGAACGGGAGAACACCCTCAATATAGTGATGTGGGTGTTGGGTAGCTTTGTAAATGTTGTAGAGTAGAAAAATTCATTCTGTCTAAACATTCAACTACTCGGTCTGTGGAAACCATGCATACCTTGGGCCTCTGTCTTAGTGGAATAGCGTATGATGGGATGTAATGGAATGGGTTGGATAGTACTTCGTTCAGACCACTTCTTCCAATGTACCCACTAAAGTGTTTTGCATTACCAAAAAAAGGCACTCAAGAAGTGTGCACAAATGAAAAGATCATCAGTGCCGAAACGACATGAGTAGTTCACTGGTCTAAAACTTTCCTTCATCCCATTTACCAACTGACTTATCAGTCATGGCTTCTCTTATAACTCCTTTATAATGTTGGTTTTATGTTTTACTTGCTCTTGCTTGTTTTGTTTTAGCAGATTGTCGTGGAATTGTGAATTCATACCAAGTAAGTGAAAGGCAACTTATTGAATATGCTTTTGGCCAATTAATTATGAGTTACTTCTTCTATTAGAGGGAATTTAATTTAATTTTCCACATATGATATAGAATAATGAATTTTTTTGGCCGTAGCTTAAACAATATTCCATTTCAGGTGTTGGTAGTCAGATGGCAGTAACGGTGAAAATTTGGTGTAGCATTTAATAGTGTGAAGGAAACACATTTCGCCCAGGTCCGTTTGGCACACCTGATAAATTGCGTCTATTTCTAAGATTACATTGGTCCTACTCACCTTTTGCAGGCACCCTTATGGATTGGTTTTCATTCTAGGTTTCTTGGTGTAACTATTCATCCAATGTATCGTGGCGTTTCAGGATTAGATCTAGGGCTAGACGGATTGTATAGTACCACTTAAGAGTACATGTGACACAATTCGATTGACACTGAAAGTGCACCTGTCCCATTTAAGAATGTTTCGAATGGGCTATTCTTTGGGCCCACTCCGCCAGTGGCTGCCATCGACACCCTATGGGAAGAAGTTTTGCTGGATCAAAACACTGAACTAATAAGGTAATGCAGAATAATTTAATCAATTCAAAAACGAAATAAAGGAGGACTGCATAATTTAAATGAATGTGCATGACTGTCCTGCTGTAATGCTCTCTAAGTTGAGTGAGTTGCTTAATGTGATTGGTAATGTGAAGGACGCCCCTAATGACTGATTGGGTGGAAATTGTGTGATTTTAGTGACTTGCAAGGCAAATGTTGGGTACTTGGCAGATTAATTTAATAAACCTGACCGGAGACCTACGCAGTCAAACTGGTTCGCTTGGGCATGTATGAGCTTTGCTCCATAAAACACGAATACGGCATGGGTGAGACATGGCATACCGTGTTGGAAAACTAGTTTTCGCCATTATATTACTTTTTGATAATTCCTTACCGATTTGGAGAAACACTAACTTCGAAAAGATGTCTGATTTGCACTCTCAGTCCATAAAACAGCTTTTGAGGCTAAGCGGAAGTCTTTCAGCCGTTCCGTGTCTTTTAATGTGTATATTTTTTAATACTATTTTTGTTCGCGTTAAATTACACAAATGTTCGGGACGCCCCAGCCACAGGGACCATGCGAGTTGTACGTGTAGTTGTTATCTTTGGAGACCGCTGATTAAAACCGCATTTTATAATATTTGTGTAATCATCGACTTTTAGTGCTCTAACTCCAACTGATCTCAGGTTTATATCCTTCCTCACTGGGTCATGCAGTAATCGCATGATCATTTACAAAACACATATCTAACTGATTCATAAAGCAATTAGCAAAATATAACGCTTCGGAATATAAGGTTTAGTGGTTATTTAACCAAATATATCGGTTAACTATGAAATTGTCGGACGCGATTAATATAATCAAGTTTATCCATCGTGGGCTTCATAGAATGAAGAATATTTTCAGAAGTAACTGATCTGAGTTGGTAGGAATAGATCAAACAAGCACAAGAGGCGTTAGTGTTATAAAGATATTTGTTTAAATCGAATGGTACCTAATTTTATTCTTCTTGATGTTGATATCGGCCCACACAAAAGCATAACGCCAACGTCAGCGAAACTGAAAGCGTTTGCTTATATAAAGGCAAGCTGCCTTGCTCTCTGCTGAGGTGCTTTGTGCCGTGTTGGACTCCGATGGGCTGATTATGTATTGTGATCTGTCTAGAAGGGATGGTCTCATATTTTTGGTGAATTTCACGACGCCGTTTAGGCCATAACAATGCCACTTAAGACCCAATTCCATCCTGTAATATACGCACGTGGATGTGTTACCCTGCTTTGCAATAAAACATCCGTTGGTCTATATGCATCTACTTTACAAATGGGAATCCCTGATATCTGACGGACCTTTGTTATGCTTGAAAAAGTTAATTGTGCTTGTACAAATGAAAGTATGTTGCAGATGTAAGGGTGGGTTGAACCTGATCATAAAAAGCAGTGAACAGTGAAATATCTGATTTTAAATAAAGTAAGACGCACCTATTTTTACTCACTCAAATGTACCTACTGGCCCACGCACTGTATAACACCAACGCCTCCTACACCAAGTAAATCTGTTTATTGAAACCGGTCTTAGTATTCTGCTGTGGGCTTAATATGGACAATGTTAACATGTTGGATTCATGACCTTAAAAGTCTCTGACTTCTGCAGAGTCGTTACCGTTGCTTATACGCCTTTTGAACGAAATGATGGATTTGGGATCAGCCAATTAATTTTTGCTGAAGTATGGCGCTGCGCCAACGCAGATTGTTCAATCGTAGTTTGAATTTGCTAATTGGATTGGCAGGGATGTTGTCGAAATTCCACAACTTATGCTTTTCTGGGAGATCTTAATGCCTTTGCCAGAGTATTAAGTTATTTTGCCCTTGCAACCTACAATCAACAAAAGGTTCATTACTTATTCACGTACATCATGGCGAACATAACGCACGATGCGTCTGGATTATTTTAAAACCGATATTTCTCGTAAGACCGCTAAAAGACATTTTCAGTGCAAGCGCATAAGGTGTACGCATCTCCAACACTTGTTCGAAATGAACACTGTAGATTTTCAAGAGACAAAAAAGGAGCCGAAGGACTAAAAAAATTAATCATTGTTTGTGCACTCATCATCAAGAAAATCGTCAACAGACCTCCTTGCTTTAGCAAAGTGATTAAACTTAATGCCAAAGTCAATTGACTTTAATGACACCGGTATTTCATGCCTAGCAAATGTCCTATTCAATTTTTCAACTAAGATATCAAAAAATTTAGTGAAGACTGTGACCAGGGATGGCCAAAATTACAGCTGATGATCCCAATGTTACCTAGCGATACTTCAGTATTGCCAGTGACTATGGAACAGAGAGTCAACATAATAACTTGTATGCGAGCAATATGCTGAGAAGACGAGATGAGTATGTACACATGAATATGTTCTGCAAACACATTGAAGAGTTGAGCATATATTGGCATAACACAAGCTAAAAACATGCAAGACTTGGGGTGACTGACATTTAAAATGAAATTGTGGCGACTTTTAGCGTTGAGCACAAAGATATTTGAGGGTAATAAAAATTGAGGGAGAATTGCTCAAAAGGGTAACTTGGGGCTGTGTAAGTAAAGAGGGTATCGTCTAATTACTGGAATGATAACAAAATGCAGAGTGGTAGTGTGAGAGTAGGAAGTAGGGTTAATTAAGCTTGGAAGTATTCTTAGGTTCGTAAGTATAAATAAAAAAATGAAGGAAATGATGAAAGGAATGGAAAATTCCTGCCGTTTTTGGTAGAAGTGCCTTTAGTGACTAGATTGAATGTATGAGGACTTAAAATGCACGTATTATGCCGACCTCTACTGTGCACCTCCAGTCTCCTCCCATTTTTGAGCCAGTATTATATGGCAACTGGATCTGACAGATGCGATTTGAGCTATTCCACCCCAAACACTTTGTTTAATGCAGTCCAACGGCTGCAAAATTCCCTCAAGAAATGTGTTGCGTTGAATTTGAAAGAATGCAGTAGTCAAACGTGCCTAGCAGGAGTGACCTTTACTCTTCGATTCCTATGACGAATCGCCCAAAAGCTGAATGGAAT
>NW_020170462.1:5857-10699 GCF_000524195.1 Echinococcus granulosus | reverse complement strand
TGCATATTCTACCCGAGTATTATGTATTCTTTCTCCTTTAGTGAAGTCTCGGGATGCTATACTAAAGTATGCTATCCATTTAATCAAAAGATCTAGTTGTAATCAAGAGGAGGCTGCCTCTCCATGCCCCCAAACA
This sequence comes from Echinococcus granulosus, assembly GCF_000524195.1. Classification (NCBI taxonomy): domain Eukaryota; kingdom Metazoa; phylum Platyhelminthes; class Cestoda; order Cyclophyllidea; family Taeniidae; genus Echinococcus; species Echinococcus granulosus. The sequence goes on along the minus strand of NW_020170462.1, from coordinate 10,563 downwards.
ACCCACGCAGATACCTTTTTACTTAATGATCTACGAAATTGGTAACGCATTGCAAAAATACACCCTTTAGCTGTATTTCCTTGCAGACTTTAAAAAGCATTTCATATCTTGCTAAATACAAAACTAGAACTAATCTTTTAATAGCACCACAGAGTATTGAAAAGTAAGTTCGCTGGAGGAAATTCTGTAGTAATGTGTGACCAATTTCTAACATTAACTCCACTTTAAATCGACGAGTGACCTTTTAACCTTCATTCTTTAATTGCATAGAGGAATAGTTAGAAAGAGGACATGGAAATGGGCAGAATTACAGGACAGAACCCAGCCTAATGATGTATACTGAAAAATACTGCTAATTATCGAATAGTGGGGACTTGAACAATTAACTGTAACGAAGTAAATCTAGGTATTATTTGACCAATTATTTACTTTCTTAGGAGGAGTCATGACATTGGCACCGAGATATCTCATCAATTTATCTCTTCTTTTAATTAAGAGAGGTCCTTTAAAGCAAGCTCATAAATAAAGTTGGAAATACTCTGAAGTAGACGAAAATGCCTAATGTGATGCTTTGAGCCAGATTTAATTTCAAACAACTTCCATACAGGAGTCTGTATAATTTTCCTGCCACAAAAGTGAAAACGACCACTTCCTTAGACAGCATCCCAAATAGCATTTATTATTAAAAAATGAGATTTGATGGAGTTTCTCGGTACCTCCCTTCGTAAGTATCATATTTAGAGGAGTCGGGTTCTATGGAAATTTTTTTGTACAAATTAGACAGCAACGTTGCCCATGTTCAAGGGAATATCCAAAAACAGGTTGACTTGGAATGCGCAGCAAAAAATGGTTCTGCAAAAATCCAGAACATTAAGTACATTATGAAGTACGTTATATACTGACATTGTCGGACACGGAAATACGTAGAATACAAGCCGCTACTCTTTGTAAATTTATTAAGGTGCGACAATATCGCCAAAGAAATGGGTGGAATTCTACTGGTTCCCGCATAAGCGGAACTACTCAATAATATATTCGCATGAATTATTAAAGCAAGCCGTGGAGTCTGGTCCTGCTAAACTATTGTGCATTTGGCTATCGCCATGATCCAAAACGAATGTACGGGTTAACCTGTGCAAAGCATTTGCTCTTTGCGTAATCATAAATTTACACTTTGAACGTAAATTCCAAAATCCATCCATTTAAATAGATGTTTTCTAATAAAAGCATGCAGCCTTGGCCGTTCTCGCTTAATGCATTTGTCAGGATACTTGGATTTTCAAACGGAAATGAAATCGTCTAATCGCACTGGCCCAACCTTAAAGTAGCAACTTACGATTACAGGTATGCAGGCAGATCATATGATGTAAGTCTGGTGAATAAAGCCAAGATAACGGCAAAGATGAGTGTATGGCGAGGGAATAATTTGGACTATATGTGTTGCGGAAATGCTTGAAGAGAGTAGGAAGTGTTTCAATGAGTGATGGCTGCTTCTCAATGCAAGTACCTTTCCGAAATTTCTAAGGACTCTGTATGGCATGTGAAGAATTTACGGTCTCGTGAGTGAGAGTTGCTAATAGAATAATTAGCACAACTTCACTGGTGACTTTCGCATGACCTATGTCCTCACATGCTTAATTGCCTGGTATTTTAGCTTACACGAGTTTCCGCGACCAAATCCGATGCCTCGGATATTTTATAATAGGCCTTATGAGTTTATCATTTTAGTCATACCACAGGGTTCGGTGTTTTTATTCCTTATGTCCCTAATCGAATTAAGGTAAATCTTACTTGTTCAAAGTTAGTAGTGCTGTTTAAGTACAAGTCTTGTGAAAGTAATGAAGATGCCAACGTCGATTTACTAACATTACAGAGGAGCCGCTAGCCAATTTAACTACAGTGAAGGCCACCGATAGTAATTAAATCCACCTCTTATAATATTGCTGATCAGGAATGAAAACAAAAGAAATAGCCCTTTTCGGGTTGTTATTAACGCAATTGCACCTACGACTGGATGTGTTCGGTGTACATGGATAGCGTTTACAATATTAATAATGCGATCATATGCATTTAGCAAATAAATTTACATAAGTGCGCAAAAACACCGATTTCATTTAGGCAATTAAACATTCTGTAGTCACAACCAACCGGAATTGATGTTGTTAAATTAAATTCCCACATTAGCATTCAGTCGATCATATAGCGTATCAGCTGCAAGTGTGTTTTTTCATTACACACATGAGATTAGAAGAAACGCCTTTTGGAAGGAGGGCTAGTCCTATGCTTAAGGTTCCATGATCTGTGCCCTCTTTTAGAAGAAGATGGCAGCAATTAATTTTCTTTCGATTAAGTATAATTTTCTAAGTACTTCTATGGGCAAGCTACATCGCAGAACAGAATTACTGTCCACAGTACAACCAAATGTAAGAGTGCAAGCTGAAATTATATCATTGATATTAATGACCCTAAAGAATATTTGGGTCGGATTTAGAATTCTGGTGGTAATATTGCAAAATCTGGCAGAAAATTGTCCATATTTGACGATATATGAATGGCTCATTTTCAGTACTTGATGAGAAGCTAGTTGTAATGACGTTCTGTACTAGACATGGTTGGCAAGAAAGGCATAACTAAATGTAATTACCAGTAGGACAAAATCAAGAAAATAAAATGAACAACGCACTTTCTAGACCAAAAAGCGTCACAGGTGGCAGATGGCTGATCCAACTGATTGGATTGTGGTTCTACGTGTAAGGCTCTAATGTCATATGGTACATCACTGGAATGCAAGAAGAAAGTAAAACATCAATCACAGATTGAACAAAGGCAAATACGGTCATTCTATTTTAATAGCATTAAATTAGGTTGAACAGAACAGTTTGCCCCATTCTGCTTCACTCACACGACTTCTTAGGCTCATTCACAAGGAACTAGGTGGAACAACAGTGGACATAGATAATGATTAACATGAGGTGAGTCTGCTTACAATAAAAGTGACCTCTCAAGGAAACTAATTACGACTTGCATAAAATTACCGATCTTTGCATATGTCAGCATTACTGATACCTTGAGCACAGTGTTAAATTTCTAAATCATTCCCATCATTCACGTCATCATGACGACCGGAGACGTCGAGAGAATGGAGGGAGGAAAGGTGAAGGGAAAGGGAGACGAGATAGAAGTCCAACTGAAGCGCCATCATTGAAGGATGGAGCGGTTTCCAAAATAGATGCTTCACCATCAGCACCGAAATTACCACCAACCCCAGGTTTTATCCACACAAAACCACGCAAAACCACCGAGGAGGAGGTGGAGGCCGCTCGACAGCGTTTCCTGGCGCGCAAAGCAGCAGGTCTCACTCGACCCACTGTCGTGGTCTCCGATGATGAGGCCTAGTCGAATGATCTCTTCATTTTTAGCATGTATGTATACTCTTTTGCGTGACATGGTTTCAAATTTGTAAGTCTTTCTGCTTAAGAATTGGTCTCTTAATAGTCGGTAGGGAAAGAATTAGGGTTGAAATAGAACTGTTGGCTGGGCTATAAAAAGCTTGACAGTGCAAAATGGTCATCTGAATAACCAACTTGGGCGGATTTTTTCCTCTCTCGCCTTTGACGAATGTGTACACTCTGTCCTGATACAATGAAAATTTGTCCAAGAAAGAATTGGACGCGTCGGACTTCCGCAAAAGCAACAAGTTGAGCTCCCGATAGCGAGCCCTCATTTTGTGAAGAAAACTAGACATTTTACCTTCGTTCCTGTGCCACGGTCTATTTTGGCGCGTGTGAGGGAGCAAAACCAGAATGAGTGGTTCGTGCTGAATTGCTTCATGTTAAAATATAACATTCGACGGCATAAACCCTCCATAATTCTACCACCCACGAAGAATGCGGGGAATGCTCACGTCAACTATGACGCCGGCCTTCACTCTCCCAATCGCTGTATAGCGGGCTGAAAGATAACTCAGATCCTAACTCAACTGAGGGGTGAGAAGGTTTACTCGGATCAAGTTCTGTCCAGACTGAGGTACTCTTGAAATAGAGGAACAGACGGGTCAGGCTGTGAAGCGCACCTTTCGCGCATGCCGTGCTAATAGGCGCAATATTTTATTTGCATCAAAATTAAAGTATTTTATTATTTCGCAAATCTTTAAATAAAAAACTAAAGTGACGCGAATTTTAATTTTGCCTTCATTTTTAATAAATTTGGCAGCGAATTTGCATATTTTACTTTTCTTTTGAGTAATATGTGCATGCACATGTGTACGACAATAGCGTAGCGGTACCTAATACAATAATGCAAGGCAAACTTTACCTCAGGATAGGAGTTTTGATTTTTTATGAAAAGAGAAAAAGAACTGCCACGTTGGTCTTCCATGATACGTAAGCGGATAGAATGGGTCGATGCAATGCAGTCCCTTTTATGATTTTCGGTGCTTATCCAGCTTGCTGCTGCTTTTACTGACAGTGACACCAAATGCCAGGCCAAAGACGCCAGGTTACTCCAATTTTTTTCAGTATTAAGTAATTTTGAGCAGGATATATGGGCAGATTCTATAACTACTTTGTCATTTCACCCCATTTTTATTAATGTCTAAGGCCTCAAAGATGACTTTTTCTTAAATATTGGTGGTGTTTTGCTGTTCTCCAACACGAAGCACAAAGATCAGGCATAACATAAGCATTAATTTTAGCAGAGTTATCAAC
>NW_020170462.1:3500-5757 GCF_000524195.1 Echinococcus granulosus | reverse complement strand
ACCAATTGTGCTTATTTTGCAGTTGGTTTCAGCAGCCCTCTGGTCAAATCTTTTAGGTGAATAAAGAAACAGTGAGCGAAGGCGCTGCATTTGCAAGGATTTTGTTGTCAGTGTCTACTAGGGTAATCACGCAAGGGGAATATTTGCCTAGAAAGTAGGAAAAGAACTTTCATAACAGTTGCAAAAATGAATGATGACGCGTTTTTGGTAAGAAAGAAAGAAGGACTTTTCTGAATAATCTCACAGTGATTTAGGAGCATGCCTTATCGGAAAATTAAAAAAGTCGCATTAAATTTATTTGCGACTGTTTATTGTGGTTTTCAGTCAAAAGCGTTGTGACTGGAACCGGGTTATCTTCTCCCTACCACCACATATCATTGATTTATAACAATCTGCCAAAAGAGGATCAAGTCTCAAGAAATTCTTTCTCAGACACAATCCCATAGAAGTTTACAGTAGATGGAGCATCAAGAGTGTAACACCTGCTTTTTTGTTCATGCTCACTCTCTCTCCTGGAGTCTTGGTGGTTATGAACCAAGTTTATACTGCTGCCGCAAAAACGATCATTTAACACGTCGCAGATAATACCGACTCGAAAGAAACCACATCCATCTACTCCTCTACTTGCCTGCGCTTGTCTTTCGACCACGTAGCTTAGCCCCTGCATATATTTTGAAGAACTTTATGCATTAGTTTTTGTTTACGAGTCCCCATCCGGTCTAATCACTGTGACATCTCATTCACCGGTGACCTTTTCAACTAGAAAGGTCAAGTGAGCCTAACCACGTAGCGAGATAGCAAAGCTGGAACGCGATATATGGCACCAGTTGTAAGTCAGTGTACAAATACATAATCACCTAAATGCTTGAAACATTGCGTAGACTAAATACTGGAATATCGTTTCCCTTTTTCTATATAAATAAGCAAGAGAACACAATATAGCGTGTAGTAGTGTTTTAGAGGCTCATTTTGACTCTAGAAAATAAATATTTTAAATGGGATAGTTGCTGCAAATTTAGCTGCAAACACATCAACACCATTCATTCTACCCACCTTTTCTTTGAAGCTCCCTCGGTAATTGCTTCACGTCAATGACAAGACAGGTGTCAAAGTAGTGGACTTATGTGTTTTATTAACACCAAATTACGGGTCGAAAACAAATGCAACTAAATGAAACCTAAGTACAGATGCGTCGAGTTCCGTAATTGCCAATTACTCACCGTTTGCCCATTTGGTGAGTGGAATTTCCTCCAATCCATCTCGCTTAGAGAGTAAGATCAACTATCTCAGGACACGAACGTATATGAACCCAAAAGAATTTGTTGAGTACTCGTGAACCAGGATGTCATAATGGACAAATCAAATTAAAGAAAAGTGCTTTTTCATGTACACGAATAATCACTTAACTTTGGCACATCACGAGCTCCCTTTTTTTCCCTTTAATCTCATCATTTTTTTTGTTTCGCTTGCCTCCCACTCCACTCGTATAAGCATAATTTTGTGAGCAACGAATTCATGCACCTTTAGCCAGCTGCATGAAGCACTGATCAAAATAAATTTGACAATATTTACAGAAGCATTGTATTTCTGTTTTTGAAGTGAACTGGAAGCACACATAAAGGCTGCGCAGTAGTAGCCATAGTGAGATCAATGTCATTGAATAATTTGGCACTCCATAGCTGATTAAGCACATTTAAAATGTGCATCGGAGCACAAAGTGTTTGTTTAGAAAGATCCAATGTCTCCCCTTTTGTCAATTATTAGGGTTTTTAGTTTAAGTAATTTTGATTTTTTACACCATGAACAATCCCAGTTGCCAGACAACTGTCACAATTTTTTGTAAATTTTCACTTGTAGGTTCTGATTAGCTGCCCTTCAATCAGCTCTGTTTAAAAAATTTCGTAATGCACATGACAATTTGCAAAATATCCTTAAGGCCACTCTATTGCCAAATGATTGGTTGGGTTGAAGCCGATGCAATTTTGTTAAGCTTCACAAAAGCAGAGCAAAAATTCCACTGCTTCCTTGATCTTCGTCTGGTTAAAAATATGCCTGTTTTAATCTCTAAAGAAAGGAACAAATGCATGAACGACATGTATGGCTGGCATAACTATACTCAGTAGCGCATTGTTCCACTTCTCGAGAAGACGTTAGGGCAGGTCCAGTTCACTGTCTCCGCCGGAATGATGGTGGCAAATTTTCAATGCTGGGTGCACCGAATTTCTTTGCGCACATGTAACATTGAAATAATTACATG
>NW_020170462.1:1684-3400 GCF_000524195.1 Echinococcus granulosus | reverse complement strand
ACTTAACCACAAAATAGTGTCTGCAGACGTTCGTCTGTCCGCCAAGTATTCAGCAACACAAAGCCTGTTAGATGACTCCCAACTTAACTCAATTCATCTGATGTTTTTACCTCCATAGCATTCTTGACTGAACTACCCTGACAACGCCTTTATCAACCCTTGAATTTGTTAACTGTGTTCTTCAGAAGATGACTGTTGCTACGATTTTCGAGAGATTGAATGACGCCAGATTGCACTGGGATGGGAAGTTTCCCTGCCAAATATGGTGAATCTCGTTGCCTTTAGTCCATGTGCTATGCCTGATTAATGGTCTTATTTTGTCGTTGATGTGAGACTGAGCAGGAGGCCTCTGGTCACCAAAGTGACGTTATGGATAACATGTTCCATCAAGTAGGCAGAACTGTAGAAGAGATACAAACTTGCACACAGTATGCGAAATGAGACAATTTGCTAAATGTGATCAGTGCAGTGGCTGATGTTCATGACTGGCCTGGCAACGATTGTTACTGTCTCGTTGCATCCACAAGTATCCAAGGCACATAGTAGCACTAACGCAGTTGCATCGACGGAAAGGCAATTTGAATGTAATTGGAACCACAAGGCTGGATCATTTCGCTCACATGAGACTGTTTTGTAGACATTCGTTGGTTTTCATTAACACCAGACACTTAACCGCTTTTTCTTACAAAATGGTCTTCAGAATAAATTTATGCGTGAAGTTGCGTCGATCCCGAGGGAGGAAAGGACAGATTGGCAGATGGGCAGTAGGGCATGCGAGACAGTCAGGTATCAAGGACATTGATCATGCCGATTTTCAAAGGCTGCGTTATTAACCTGCACACCTTAATGAAATGCAACATTCCTTATCTTATTTAGGTCCTCTTCTTGCTAGTCGAAACACCGCTCCACAATACCATAATTTGGAGCAAAGTGTGCACGACCTGTATCTGCTCTGACTCAGCACCTCAGTGTCGATTTTTGTTATTCCCACTGTAAAGTATTAAAGGAGAAGCAGAAGGAATGGACATACGGGACAGAATGGTGGCAGATCTGTAAGATAAAAGCTGTCAGATTTAAGCTGCTTGCAGCACTCGTGCTTGGTTCACCTACTAGTCGTCTTTCTCTCGGAGCATTCATCGCTAAGTTGAACTGCTATTTCTCCATGCAAGAACTTGGAAGTTGGCGTGTGGTGTCGCATGTTCTCATTGACGTGAGGGAGGCCCCTGTGAAGAAGCACATTGACGCATGTCTTCGTATCTCTAAACGAACCCGCATTGTTAATGCATTGCTTGATATTAGAATGGCCCAAACATGAGACAGATATGCATGCACAATTGCCGCCAATTTGTTGAGCCGTCTGTAGCTTAGAACCTGGTACGTAGTTGAGATGTGGCTCCTGTGGGATGGAGATAGAGAGGGTGGAAAAATGAGTCAGCTGCACAGCCTACTGCTTTCGAGGACAGCATTTGCAGTGCTGAACTGAGTAAAATTGTGCTATGGAACAGAAGCGGCCAGCAATTATAAAGTTACCAAACGAAGTGGCATAAATCCTGCATTGAAATTTCATTATTTACTAGTAATTAGTTGGATTTTTCAACTAAATACATTTTACGTCTGAGTAATTATAAGGCATTATTCCAGCGTCCATTATCCAACTTGCTAGTTGGCCACATCTGCACCTGTTTACAAGCGGAATAAGTACTTAGAAAGTACTCC
>NW_020170462.1:0-1584 GCF_000524195.1 Echinococcus granulosus | reverse complement strand
TGCAATCGCCCAATCAGCCAAACAGACTGATCAGCAGTATCACTTCCCATCATTGACCCTACTAGCACTTCCTCCATAGGGGATTCGTTACTCGTGAGCGTTAATAATGGAGGCCACTAATTACCACTTAGCATGGATCATCCCCAATTGCTTCTCCGTATGATTATCTTGCATACAGCTTGGTCTGAGAGAAGTCCTGATTAGCATGCACCATCGACGCATCCCAACGGTTCTCTGAGCCACTGCTACGAGGTTACGCAATGCAGAAAACGACTAGGTGCTGAAAGGATAATGGGGGAAGTGTCATGGAGTAATGGATCGACCCCATCAAGCAGATACGGGAAATAATAAAAAAGGGGGCTTGTGGATTGGTCGCACGCAAACTGTATAAGGAATTTGGCAAAACTTCTTGCCTCAGTTCATGCGGATGTACTTTACTTTAATTCTAGAGTTGAGTAAACAATCCCAGCTCTCCCCTCCCAACTTCTCTCCCATTGACTGCGCTCCATCTCTCGGTCTTGATTTACTCCTACATCCAGTAGCCTGTTGTTCTGTCTCGCAAACGATGTCACCTTCAGGCTCACCATCGACACCATAAAACGTGCTCGGATAAACTACCCGCACTGGAGTTAATTCAGTAGCATGACGCAGCGTATCCATTTACTTAAACACGACTGCGCACTTGCCATGTGCATTGGTTAAATTTTATTGCTTTGCATAAAAACGATGAATGTACAGATTGTGCTTATGGAATGAAGGAATAGAGCAAAAAGACTTAAACATTGATTAAAAAGGATATGCAATGGACGAAGAGGAGAAATTTGTACCTCGTCAGTAATTTCAATCAACACCAAATACTGGCAATCGGTAAAACACTTGCACTTCCGAACTTCATTCGATATATTCTTCTTTCCTCTATGCGACTTCCACTGACGGCAAGTTAGATATCTGGAATATTCCTAATAACATATTTAGACAATCAGTGATTCCGCATTCTCGGCATACATTTGCTCTAGCTTGGAGTCCGAGGATTGTCACTCAATTCTCATTGCGACTTCTACTGATCCATGTCGAGTGAGAAAATGGGACGCAACTAGTGTGGATACATGAAGGAAGTCTTACGGCCATGCATCTAAAGGCATATGAAATTGTAAGCTGGGCTGTTAAGTCTTGCTGCCTGTCTAAAGTTGCCCAAATGGCTGGATTAATGAATGATGATACCTGCTTTGGCAGATACGATAGCCACTCCTAATAACAGAGGTTGGTATAATGTATATGGCTATCAATATTCCAAAAAATGAAAAATCACTGAATCCTAAAATAAAAAATTGAAGAAGAAGAAGAAGAAGAAACACTTCGGCTAGAGAGATTAGGTCAACAAGCAGCCTAGCAGCATCTACGCTGCTAACGGATATGGTAATATAGTCTGGAAAGGCGAGAACGGGTGCCTTTTGAAGCATCAACGGTATCCACAAAGCCTATTACCACAGCACCTAAATATACATGCAGAACTATTTGTAGATACATATGTCCAAGGCGCATTTGCACCACACCTTACACATCGAACATGGGGCATCAGAAACC
>NW_020170463.1:341115-369199 GCF_000524195.1 Echinococcus granulosus | reverse complement strand
TTCGTGTCTGCGTACGTGACGACAGTTGAGGGCACCACACTCACGTACGCAGACATGAAGCATGCACGTGCCTGTTGAGACGAAGTAATGCATGTTTTAGAAGTGTGAAGTGGCTAGTGAGTGTGTCACAGTAACTTGGGTAGTTCTGTCAAATATATACCAACAAGTTGGGCTAGACATTTTCAAAATTTTAATACAGCTGAGGAGACGTTTGACCCCAGCGTCGGTTATGCTTCTCGTCAATTAGATCAAGATTTGGACTTTTACTTCCTTATGCCTCCCCTGTATGCAAACAGTATTAGAGAAGGTGGCTTACTGATTAGGCACAGCTCAAGACTGATGATGCTCCATAGTGGCTTGCGGCTCTTCATTGGAAAGCATGTACAAAGTTCAGAATACATAATGTAGCTCTATGGAGCTTTAGCTGACATCTCCTCTTTCTTACGGCTATGTTATCACGTCACCTCTCCCCAGGTGTTTGCTAGGGCTACCACCAGCCAATGAAGGTTTGAAAGTGACTGCATTTGTTTGCACACTCCACATCCCTTCCTGGAGGTATCATAGACACACAATAAAAGGTTGAACTCATCCACGTCTGCTGATGGTAACGTTAGCACCCACAGTAGATGCCTTACTTCTGTAAAGTTACGGCATACAAGTGGACTAAAGAAGTCCTTGTATCCACCTTTTTAAACTGGGTTAGCTTGTCATTTCCATCTGTGGCGCGCGGCTGATCTTCTCTGAGGTAGTATTTGGTCATGCCTTGAGAGGTCCATTAATTATGAACAGGGAGGCCTAAAGGCATTACTTATGCCAAATCAAAAGTACAAATCCCAAAGACTAACATTAAGTTGTTAAGTTAATGCATAAAGCAAGTCTTAACGTGGTTCGTTTAAACAACAGCCCCTAACCAGTTAATTTCGTCAAAAGGATGATAATAGATGGCTGGTCATAAAAACTTCCATTCACTTATCTCTGACAGGTGATATTACATGCTCATTCTTCTGCTCATGAACACTTCGTCTTGCCCCGAGACAAAAGGAGAAGTGATGCTAGGTCAGAATATTTATTGGCGAAGTATATTAGGGCTTGGGCTATTAATGTCTCCTTAGAGGACAGGCTGCCTTTCGCAGGACCAATATCGGAGCCCCGGAGTTATGTTGCGAAATCAAGAGTGATACAATTAACGTCTTGCATAGGCTCTCCACCTGGCTCTTTTATTTGAGTGCCGTCCCTATCACTCCCTTTTGTCAAACCTCCGCAACAGACATCGAATTCGCGTGCAATCGGCAACACTACTGGATGCGGAGTTCCGTCCGGTATGGGAACTGCATTAGGAAGGGGAGAATCTGCAGACCATCACGCATGCCCATCACAAGTCGTAAGAAGTCTGGTCAAAAAGCACAGTCACTTAATAAAGGACGGAATTTAAAATAGCTTTGTGAGAATACGGATTTGCGTCTGTCTCTCCTTATAGCTTAGTTTATACTTCGTTCCCATTCGACCACCTCTATCTTGGTCCCGTCTAGCCGTAAAGGAGTGGAGGTACTTCCTTATACCCTCTCTTTTACTTGCTATGTAAAATTTGAAGGAGATTTAACTAATGGTGCAAGGTAACCCTTAATTGTCTTTTGAGAACAATTACGAATGTATAGGTGGGCAGAAAAGAGAGGGTTGCCTGGATTTTTCCTAAGAAAGAAGCTCTCCTTCACTGTAAAATCACCTCAGACGAAAGAACACGTTAAGCTTTGACAGATTCTTGTTATTTACATCATATTTTTTACAATAACCGGGTGTCAGTTTCGTTATCTGACAGACATCATCCCTCCGCCAGGGCTTCATTTTTGTTGTTGGAGGCAAGAGCTTGTGACTCATTTGCCTGAGTTAAGTTGGCGACAGTCCTCGAAAGCTGGTGTCTCTGTTGTTGAACGTGACGAAAGTAATCTCGCGATCTAATGCACTCGGTGCGTCGACTGCCCAGCACACTGTTCATCTTACTTTGTCGTCCGAAGCAGGAAGCTTAAAGATAGAGTGATAAACTTAATTTTGTCAAAATCTGAGGACCTAGACCAAGACGCCTGCATACAACTACATTCTTGACTTGGAAATCACTGTAGGACCTCATTAATGTTTTTTTTAAGCATTGAATACCTTTTTATATTCGACGCAATCATTAAAAATACGCTCCATCTTATAACCCATTCAGAGGGGACCTAGGCTCATTGACTTCCACCGACTAATGAGTTCCTCTATTCGCCTTATTTGTTTGGGCAAATTTGAAAGCTTTAAATAAATTATGTCCTTACTCTGTGTAATTAACAGGCGGAAAGCACGACGGAACTTCTTGGACATTGCGTTGTAGAGTATCGGGTTGACAGTGGAATTGAGATACGCCATCGTCTTGACGAAGAGTATCAACCAGTAATCGGTGCGTTTTGGCGTGACAAAGCTGTTATACACCACCAGGGTTCGGTATGGAAACCAAAAGACAGCGAAGAGTATGACTACTGCCATCAACATTTTAACCACCTGTTAGAAAAATTTAAAACAAATTTTAAGCATCTGTATAAAGTAGCAATCCTGTTTGGATAGGCGTTTCAGTTCAGTAAGCGCTGCTCTATATTTCCGTCATCTGGACAGGTTACGTAGCAAAACAAACCGTTTTGCAGAGTGATCAATGCCGCTCCCATCATGACGGAAGTAATTCTTGTTACAATGGTGAGAAACAAAGTTTACCCTACTAGATAAAATATAAATTCCATTTATCATGCAAATGAGGCATTGTTAATCGCCTGAATAGCTTGAAGAGTGCATTCTTTTTTGATTGAGTGATGGACCTACTTCAACACACCAGTCCGCCCCTGCCGACGGAGTATTTTTAGTTAGGAAATTTGCATGAAGGTTATACTGACCGCATAAAAGCTCAAAAAATCAAGTTTGCCAGGATTTAAAAAGCGAGGGAACTCCTACTATGCTAAATGCGTTTTAGAAAGGACTGGGATGGTGTTCTAGCAGCCTCAGGAGGAAAACCTGAAATTAGCAATTATCCATTCAGTAGGAAAAGGCACGATAAATTGTGCTGGAAAATATTTTAATGACTATTATATTTTTTAAATACAGGCTTTTTACAGACATTTGCCTTCTTATCTAAAATCTCAGAGGCTTTTTACCTTTCGACTTCAAAGTGTGTTTAAGTGCATTGTCGAAGTATCCGCCCTAAATTTGCTCCAATTAACTTTGCTGTCTCACCCCAGGGAAATTTGCCCTTTTGGACAATTATTTAGAGGGCCGACAACTGGTTCACATACCTGTTTTCGTGAACGAACTTGACGACCGCCATTTCGGTAGAAAGCAGCCTGTCTCGCCTGTTCCAATGAATTTAAATTGCAGAGAGCGGGACTACCACGTCCTGCACCTCTGACAGCATTTCTGTTGCTTTCTGATTTCCCTTTATTCAGGTTTAGACAGATGGATTTGTGAAATTTGAAGAGTCGTAGAGTGATCTGCGTATACATGACAAATATCAGGCCTAGAGGGAGAGTGTAGAAGAGGATAAAATCCAAGAGGTACACTGTGGAGTATCGCATTCGCGAAAACTTATAGGTGCAGGTTCGATAGGTGCCATAGACATATTCAACTACTTGCGTGTCCAGAGTAAAGAGCCAGACGCAATTATAGGCAGCACAGAAGATCCAAATGCCAGCGATGATTTTGAGTGCTCGGTTCACGGTGCAGAGGGTTTGAGCGCGCATTGGGTGACAGATAGCTACCCAACGCTCCACAGAAAATGCCGCCATGGAAAGAGCAGAAGTGTCTACACAGAGGTATTGCATTGCAACTATAATTCGACAGGCGTGAGTGCCCAGTGTCCACTGTCCGATCATGACATAGAGCTCCCAGATAAATGGAGCTGTAGCATGCAGGAGAAAGAGCATATCACTGAAGGAAAGTGATACGAGGTAGCAGTTTGTTGGACTACGCATCTTCGAGGACCACGTAATCACCGTGATCACAAGTAAGTTGCCCGACAGACCGACTATGAGAATGAGGGTTGCAGCGATTGTACCAAGAAGGCGATAGGGAAGGCTGTAGTAGATTGCAGGTCGAACAGAGAGATTTATATATTGGGAAGAGTTGGGCATGAGAGATGTGGATAAGGATATGTTGTAATCCATTGCTACGGAAAAAGTGTGCCCACGTCAGTGTTACTGCACAATTTTCTGCATCATCTGCAAAGGGGAATTAAATTTTGATTGGTCGCTTTGCTTATCACTGCCATTGGCTAGTTGCGTTACTAAACATCTCTTTTTCTTTTCATTCTTCCTCGCACAGATTTGTTTGCAAATTTATTGAAGAGTAAAATTATTTTAGATTTTTTTAGTTTGGTTTAATTGCAGCCAGAATTCATGCTTGGCCACTTGCTAAGAGCTAGATATTTGGTTGTTGGTTTTACTCACCGCCATTGTACCTTCGTCAGATGAGCTGACCCCCAAACCATGAAAATAGCCCCAAACCCTACCGTATGCCAACAATATTCTGCTCAGGTTTTATGTCTTCTATCGACTTCATATAAGTCTCAAGGTACAAAAATATCACATTAGATGGTTATGTAAAAGCTCTTTTTCATCAGTCCACCTCAGTGCATCCCTAGGCGGAGAAGATAATTTCGAAATGGTCGTGAAGTGCCTTTTGTGCCCCTTTACTTTGTGGACAAATGTCCTCATCACTGCAAAATTTGGATTGTTACTGCACCACTATTGAGACATGGACATGACTTTTTTGACCGCAGGAGAACACGAGGGCAAGAACCAAGATGAGGATGCCCCGACAGGTCCCCTGTAATGTACCCCCAACACGAATTTTTGAGTCTCAAGCTCGCATACGAGTGTGTGCGTTTTATACTACTTAGAAGGTCTCAATCTAGGGTCTAAATCAACCAAACTCTCATGAAAATTAATGAGAAACACTTTAAGTTGATTTAGCAGTATTTGCTGAAGAAAGCGATTGTGCGAATCTCCATCAGTTTTTATGTGGGGTTTGATTAACCTTGCAGATATGATTTGCTAGTAGGCGGTCTGCAATCACTGCGCTCCATTGGGAATAGGTTCAGGCATTTTAGCCAAGGCAAAAAATGATTTAGAAAATTAAAAGGTCATTGCATGAGTTGCATTTGAACTTGTAGGCCAAACGAATAACTGAAAAATTATGTGATCACATTTCCTATTAATGGTGGTGACTAGAGGCTAATTTGGATACAGAAACAGTCTACCCGAGGTAACGGATACATTCGTGATGTCTTATTTAAGGACCTCCGCATTTAGAACACATGTTCTGTTCCCAAAACAAGTACCGAAGTAGTAAATATGGCTAATTTTACAAAGGTCTGATTTCATATACCTGCTTAACCGAGAATAGGCCTCTAGTCATAAATTTTAGTTCTTTTACTACCTTGTCGAAGTGGAACGAGTACGTCAAGGCGCATATGCGTAGTTAGTGGCGACGCAACGCAAGTGTTATTTTATCCTCTCACCTTCCCTAATCATCTTGGAGTTACTTTATGCATGTGGATTTGAACTGCGTTTAAGTAGTAGCCTTAATTGACTGTGTATTCTGTATTGTCTCTTCTGGCATTTAATTGGTCAATGAAACAAAACTAACCTTCTCCAGTTTTTTTTAGGAAAACATGTAAACAGTCCTAAAAAGTGCAAAATAAAAAAGTAGAGGAGATATCTGTCCCACTTATCTATAGTAAGTCAGTCAATTAGGAGTGTAAATGAAGTTTGGAGACAAATTGAGAAGGAAGGGCAGCATACAAATTGGTTAGTAGCGCACCGTAGAGTACACGTTACTCCTTTCTCTAAACTATGAATAAAATTGTTTTGAGTCACAGATATGTAATGCTTTGGTTATTTGTTCACCTCATCGTTTTGATTTCTAAGACATCTGAGGCTCCGCCTCTGCACTTCCGCTAGGCGGTACGACCTTCCGGCCATGCAATGGTTCACTTAACCCGTCACTGCAACAGTAATATAAATATTATGCCATAGTATTGTGCCTTCTTTTGTCTTCAGAGTGGTCTCAGCGGCGAACCGAAGACGACTCGTCAAAGAGGAGAGGGGTCCACGTAATACTTCGCATTTTCGTTTCGCTGGCACTTGAGGCTCTGCTTTTGTACTTCTGCTAAGCGGTATGACCTCAGGGTCAGTATTAAGTCTTCTTTCGTCTTCAGGAAAGTCCCGGAGTGCTACACGCATGTTCAAAGCTGTCACGAGTAATCATAAATTTGTATGTATAAATTGCTTTACTTTTTCCCCTGTGAAACATGGCAAGATGTTAAGTGATTTATAAACGTACAGCAATTTTACCAAATTGCACAGTTTCCTTTTTTGGGTAACGGTCAAATGCTGCCGCGTAGATGTACCGATGTCCGGCCATTTGATTTACCCGACCGTTTTTTGTCCTTATCAACGCAATTCAGAAGTTGCAGGTTTCGTCAAATCTTTTTTTAAATTAGGGAGAAATTTACAAGTACCTTTATTGTGTTAGCCACTGATTACGTCATAAATTTACTAGCCTACTGTTTCTGCAATTCATTGCTTCATAAATAATGGCTCTACTGAATTACAAAGAAAAATAGGGAACGGTGGATTTCCCTAAAAATCCCCTTTCCTCAATTTATGTACACATTTTTATTTTCTAAATTTTGGAATGGCTTTTAAATTATAATATTCAACGTCTGAGGTAAAAGAATTGGCGATATTTTGACAGGCCTACACTTGCTGATCCATCCAGGTTGGTGTAACGATGTTGAGCTTCTAGGTCAATAACACAAAATACATTCAAAATAAATATTTCTAGGCTTAAAGCCACTATTTTACGAATCCTGCGAGGTAACGCCTATTTTAAAAAAAGGCAAACTACTAATCTTCATCAAATTACTTATAAAAAATAAAAGATAGGATCTACTGACGCTTTTACTCTTCGTGAGAGGGGTGAGCTGGCTGACCGGAGGCATGAGGAGATCAAGGGAGAGTAAAGTGCTCTGTCGGTTAGAAATGTGCCTAAATTTTGAGATTTCTACGCTACCATGGTATCTTGCCTTTTGATGTGCCTAATGATGCGCATTTATGGCTGCTTTTTACCCTCCGTAAAAAAAGTTGACTTTTAAAATGCGGGTTGCATACTCCAAAATGGAATAAAACAGCATGGCCGTTTAAATCCTCAACATGAAACCCAAAAATCGGAAATTGTGAGCTATGAAAGTAAAAAGTAAAATTTCAAATAATTGTGAATGTATGAATGCACCTTTTAGGCTAGTGGCGGTCAGTACACACCACCCGTCCTAACCGAGGGGAAGCCATTGACCTCCATAACCTAGATTCTCTGTACTTTACAAATAAAAGATGTCCCCCTCAGACCAGTCTGCTCGGTTCAGAAGTATGAAAGTGGAGATTGAATAGAAAACTCCTGAACACGTTACGCTATAACAGTCATGGGTGGTTCTCAAGAAGGCGATGAAGTATCACCTCCGCACTTTGGAATTATTTTCTGCAGATCAAAATTTGGTGCTAAGACGATTTTTCCCTAAGGATTGGAAAAGGAAAGATACTACTTCATCTATAATTTATCCTCGTTTTCCTCACTTTCTTCCGTCCTCCTCTGTTGCTACTTCTCCTAGCGATGTCTATCGTCTATTCTTGGCACTAGCATTAGACATGCGGATAAACACATGCAAAATGGAATAGGTTGTTGGAAAATAAATGTAAGCTAGGGCTGAGACCAGCTTGCTTGCTTGCTTGCTTATGAAGACAGTGGGTGTACCAGCTTACATCTGTCTGGAGCGGAGCGGCTGTTTTTAGCTTTGCGCAGATATAATACTTTCCATCATAAAAATGGTAGAATTGTAACTGCTCGCAACTTGTCTGCCTTGTGAGAAAGGTTATTCACACCTCCCTTTAATGCAAATTGAGAAAATCAAACTTTTCTTGGAATAAAATAATTGTCGTGTTTGTGTCACCTTTGCTAGAACTTTCCAGCCTTCTGTTTGTTAACAGAAAGCTCAATACGTCTCTGCGGCTAGTTTAGACGCTTTACCAGTGACAGCGGTGATTTCACTTGTGTTAGAAGAAAAAACCAACTTTGGTAGCCAAATGCTGCATCCTAAAGGCTGCTGAAGAAAGGCGTCTTCAATGGATGGCTTAAACTGCTGCAGCCGACACCAGAAAGGCTACTGAAGACAGGGTAGAGTGCGGGCACGAATTGTGTAAGTAAATCGCTCTCCTCTAGGTTCCCTGCAGTTAAAATGAAATCTAGATAGGAAGTCGGACAGCACTTGAAGGAAGGATTATTGGCTCCAACAAATGGGCTTGCTGTAGGGCATCCACCATCCGTGAGTACTCTCGAACTTCCATAATGTAACTTGCAAAAAGTGCGACAATATTCGGAATCTATCGCAATCAAGGGGATTCGTCATTGACACCGGGATCAAATAACCCATAGTGTAAGGTCTTCTTTCCAGCTTCGTGGTTTTTATGACATTCCTCCCTCGTGTCATCCCTATTAGCAGACCTATTTGACGGTTTTTAATGACGTTTTCTTGTAATCAATTATGTGCTGCTAAAACACTTGTTCCATGACTATCACCGGATTTGTAAAGGTAAACTTGCTTCCGGTTTGTGCAAAGCCGAGGTCGAAGTTTGATTAGACTGTACCTTAGCGCCATTGGCCAATCAATGTCAGCTTTCACACATAAACACATCAAAGAGTCACATCGTTTGTGATCAAGATAAACAGACTGACTCACATGTAACACAAGTCGTCGCAATGATGGTACGCGCTCTCTACTGCTTTTGCTGTTGGCCTGCAAGTTGTTTCACTTTGTCATCCTTCTGTGTAGTAAAATGATAAAAATTCCCTCAAATCTTGCTTTTCATTTTGATGCATTGCCCTAAAATTTGAAGGTTGCTTCCATATTTTATTTGCTCCTCCCTTCCCAACTGCCTCTCTTGTAATTTGACAGTAACCACAATTTTTTTTACATGACTGTTTTGATGTTATCATTTATTTGTAGGCAAAATATGGCAGTTTTGATGAGGATGAAACAACCAGAAGGCTGAGTGCTCTCTTGGTGGCTAGATGTCCTGAAGTACACCACTGTGAATTTGTTGTAAGGGCTCCAGGTCGCGTAAACCTAATAGGTATGTGATAAAAGTAAATATTTACCGATAATTACTTAATAAAACAAAATTGCACAACTTTTGCATTCTGAGTATCGGCGTCACATATATGTGACGCATCTTAATACGATGTCACAAATGTGTGACGCGTGCTTGCCATGTGTCGGTTGTAACTACGTTTGCAGATATTGAGAGATCCATTTGTTTTCTCCCTGCTTGATCTATGAGACGAACACGAATTAGCACTAGGGGATCACGAGGAAAAGGGAAAGTCAGCACCTCCTTCCCTCTCTCATCCCTGTGCTCAAGTGAGAAGCGTCTTCTCTCTAAGGTCTGCGACATGAGCCATGTGGTCCTGCCTCACCATGTCCTGTGAGAGCAACGTTGGCATATTCGCCATTCTTGAGCACCTTCATGTAGCCTTTTATCCTTTAGCAAGAGAACCAGTCTGTGCATCACAAAAGCACAAGAGAAGGCAATCGTAGGGACGAAGTAATGAAAGCTGGAGGACTTTTCGCGTCAAAAGACGGTCACGCGGTCAGTTGGTGAGGAAAGGAATGGAGAGCAGCAAACTGATGCTTGTAGACTTTTGATGTCATTTTAAGCACACTTTCACGGACCGCGCAGGGCCAGGCAATGAGTTTATCCTTTGATACGAAAAGATTTTATTGCTTCAAGTGATTAGCTTCTTCTTTCAAAGGTCAAAACGCTTATTTAGGTATCTTTATGGATCAAAGGTTTTAACTTCGTGATAATAAATGAGGTGGATAAAAAGGATTATGAAGCAGCTGCTCCCTAACGTTTATGTTGCAGCAGTTAGCATTTGTTCTTTAATATTTCAAAATATTCCCCTCTCATAACCACACCTTCTAGAAAGTTCATGTCTTACCTGCCTTGGAATTGACCGAATGATTGGAAGGTTGAGGAGGCCAATCTCGTAGGGATTTTTATCCCACTTTAGGCGAACATATCGACTATAGCGGCTATGCTGTGCTTCCAATGGCCCTACGGCAAGCAGTCTACATTGCAGTATCTAGCCAGCTAGAAATCGGCCAGGAGAGAATCAAAATTATCTCAGAAAACAAAACACTTGAGTAAGTCTTTATTTCAAAAATGACTTTTTGTTTCGCACTCAGTAATAGCGCCTTTTTTAGTGAATACGAGGGTGATATAGAGAGCGTGTTGAATTTCGCCAGCAATGGTCCTCCACGTCCCCTTAAATGGTATCACTACGCCTTGTGTGGCATTCGGGGATTCAGAGACTACGCAAAACAGCACTTTTCTGTGAGTTACAGGCAAAATTTTACTTTGAATAGCTACACGCCGAAAGTATTCCCTTGTCTTTAAGAGGAGAACTGTCTTGATAACCAGCAAGGGTTGACTTATTTGAAATTTCAAATGTTCCTGGAGAATAATTTGACTTTTGTACCATTGGATGTCTAAATTCAGGTGTTGCTCACATGGAATGACTACCCTAGCAACAGGAGTCAAAAAACTCATTCCTATGCATCTGAGAATGCCATGGCAACGCTTCATTTTGGCCAAATTATTCTGAAGGAGCTGGTTGATATCCAGGGGTCCTAGTTTTGTCTTCAATCCCAGAAAACCGTATGCTGCTGCCTGCACTCACCCATAATTATTTGTTTTCGGTCGCCTTGATTAATTGAATGTGGTCTAGACCGACCCACCACATGGGTGCCAACTGTTAGTGTGCAATGGGACACTTATTACCTCCATAGTGGCATTCCTTTCTGTGGAAAGCTGGCGAAACATGAAGTCCCCGACTGGCTTTGAAAGACATTAATATCTGCTATTATAGTGGCAATCCTTTTTATGGCACACCGACAAGGAGTGAAGTCCAAATTCTATTTGAGCGACAATTGTAGTCGGACGAAGTGTTTCTGCTATCAGTGGGTGGGTTGGAAACATTGGTGACTGATGAGAGGCTAAGACAACCATGTCAATGACTTACGTATAAGAGAAAAGATGGAATATAATGCAGCCCTGCAAGACTTTTTTAAGGCATAACACTGGGGCAGAAGATGTGTTGTTGACATGCAGATAAAATTGGGGGCTACTAGCATGGCCCGAAGGATAGGCCGCATAGTGAAGACAATGGTGAAGCACTTAAGTGCCCCGTCACCAAAACCGAGCGTCAAACATAGCCCTTCTCTTCTCTTAAGCGTCATTTGCAGGACTTCCCGTGGTCAGCCTCCTACGTCAGCCATCAAAACGTGGTCGCTGCTGTAGGAGAAACATCCAGGGCTTCCGGCCCGATGGCATAGCTCTCCAGCGGAGGCAAAATGGTGGGACCTCTGAGCGTCCCATTACCAAAATTAACAATCAACCGAACAATCAAAGTGCTACATATAAAAATCGTTTGCGTAGAAGTTTTACAATATTTATGCCGTGCTTTTAAAGCCACCAATTTGATTATGGTATTTATTTAATCGTTTCAGTTAATAAATCCCCACTCCTATAGTTTCATATCCTCTATTCAGAAGTGGACTCCTCCTTCAATATGCTTACTGGTTGGAAATGGAAATGATCCAGCTTATCTACCAATGAATGCTGGTCTCTCGAGCAGTAGTGCCCTTGTAGTCGCCTCAGCCATGGCCGTAATGCGTGCCACACACACGTATGTTGAACCGGTAAGCTGCCTCCTTTAAGCAAAGCCGGTGAATAAGTAATTCTCACTGACACAAGTAAGAAATACGTAGATGTAATAAATTGTCTTCTGAATCAGCAATTAGGCCCTCGTACTACGTTAACTTACTGTGCACAGATGATTGGACAATGGGAAGATATGATGAGTAGAAAAGTAGTAGGAATAGTCAGCCTTGGTCACTTCTATTTTTTTCACCTCACAGTTCCTAACGTTATATCCTACTTTGCATATGGTTATGCGATCGTCTAAGGCTGGAAGGAAAAAGATGATAACCATCACTTGGAGTAAGGAAATCAGAGGAATGAGGAGGGGAGAGGTAGGCAGCATCTACCCTCCTCACATTCTAGAGGGCTACTCCTCTCACCATCATGATAATGTGTGATCTTATGCCCTAATGTCTTGCAAGAATAGGAGAATGACTTATGTTAGATGGACTTACCAGACTTGTGTACTTTTAAAAAGTGGATCCTGTACATTCTCAGATTGTATCGGGATGTGTAGGGTAGTTAGCCCTCTACTGTGATGGAGACCACATAAAAAGCTTGCTGTACTAAAAAACTTATCCTTATCTAATTATTCTTTATAATGTATTCGTGAAGACCATCGTATGCATTCCCAAGTAGCAGAGATTCATCGTGGCGAGCAAAAGTGAATACCTCTGCCTGGTTGTCTAGTAAAATAACCCTAAAAAGATTAAAATGTTTAAACCACCTTCTTTAGAAGAATCAGCTTACTAGGGCCTAAATGGTTAACAAATTTTGCGTCGAACTGGACATTTTAAGTAGGTAATAAAATTTTATGTAATTTGAAAACCCCCTACCTTAACTTATTAAGTAGTATGCTCCGTTCAGCGTGTATTTTTTAGGGATTCTTAGTTTACGCCTGTGTTAGGTGTGCCAAAAAATCCGCAAAATGCTGAAATCGTGACTAAGTCGCGTGCAGTGTATGAATAATTTTGGCTTATCTCCTGACGCAAAATCGTTACCTTTTTTTTGTTGGTGATGTTTTGTCGCGCTAGAGGGTGTTAGCCGACATCTGTGCGAATTGCGAACGTCTCATCGGAACCCAAGGTGGTGGCATGGATCAAGCAGCTTGTCTTCTCTCCCATTCATCGGTAAATGTCTTTGATTGAATCGTTTTTGTGTTCCCACAAATTTGACATTTACCTAAAAAGTTATGACTATTCATGTGTTTCCAAATGAGTACTTGATCAAATTTGGTTACTTCAGGATAGCTGGTGCATAAATTGTATTTTTCAAGTGCAGAAGGGTGGAGTGAAAAGCTGGCGAACTATTAACACGAATGGAATGGCATAGCTTTAAGGTGATGATCGAAAACTGTAAGTGCTATAAAGTTCACTTGGTTAATCGCATCACAAACAAATATAATTCTGTCAAAGCAAAAACAGTGCAGATTTTTTACATTCTGTCACAGCAGTTACTTTTTTCCTTATTTTACTTGGGGGTTTTAAAACACTGATTCATCCTACAAGATATTTTGCTCAAAAAATTGAAGCGCGATTTCAGATAATGGTGTGGATGGGATTGGGAAGACAAAACAACACTTGTAACAATGAAAGGTGGTTGTCCGTTAACGCAAAGAGAAGCCAGGTCCTCACAGAGGTGACAGAGTCCATGTAGTTACTAGTCTTATCCCCACGTGGTAAGGCTACTTGGTCTTCGATGTTTTAGCCAATCATGATAGAATTTACAAAGCCAACCCTTACAATAACCCCTGTGAGAATACCAAAAGGTGGCGTCTTCTGCGTTGCCGACTCTGGAGCTCGTCTAAACAAGGCCACCACACCAGACTACAATAGTCGGGTGTCACAGTGCAAGCAGGCTGCCAAAGTACCTCTGCTGTCAAAGCTCTCTCTCCTGGTTATATTATTTGACAATATAATGCAAGGTTATTTAGTGTTGCTATGGGAAGTAGGAAATTTTATTCTTAAATGTTTAAATAAGTAATCACGCAAGTATTCAAGTTTCGGGCAGAAACTCTTTAGTTAAGGGTAGTAAATATGGACTAAATAAACACCCAATTTTCTTACTTTGCAGATCCTACACAAGCACCTTAGGAATAAACCAGATATGGATGAAGAACTCTTGATTCTCGGTGATGTACAAAAAGCATTTCGTGTCTGCGTACGTGACGACAGTTGAGGGCACCACACTCACGTACGCAGACATGAAGCATGCACGTGCCTGTTGAGACGAAGTAATGCATGTTTTAGAAGTGTGAAGTGGCTAGTGAGTGTGTCACAGTAACTTGGGTAGTTCTGTCAAATATATACCAACAAGTTGGGCTAGACATTTTCAAAATTTTAATACAGCTGAGGAGACGTTTGACCCCAGCGTCGGTTATGCTTCTCGTCAATTAGATCAAGATTTGGACTTTTACTTCCTTATGCCTCCCCTGTATGCAAACAGTATTAGAGAAGGTGGCTTACTGATTAGGCACAGCTCAAGACTGATGATGCTCCATAGTGGCTTGCGGCTCTTCATTGGAAAGCATGTACAAAGTTCAGAATACATAATGTAGCTCTATGGAGCTTTAGCTGACATCTCCTCTTTCTTACGGCTATGTTATCACGTCACCTCTCCCCAGGTGTTTGCTAGGGCTACCACCAGCCAATGAAGGTTTGAAAGTGACTGCATTTGTTTGCACACTCCACATCCCTTCCTGGAGGTATCATAGACACACAATAAAAGGTTGAACTCATCCACGTCTGCTGATGGTAACGTTAGCACCCACAGTAGATGCCTTACTTCTGTAAAGTTACGGCATACAAGTGGACTAAAGAAGTCCTTGTATCCACCTTTTTAAACTGGGTTAGCTTGTCATTTCCATCTGTGGCGCGCGGCTGATCTTCTCTGAGGTAGTATTTGGTCATGCCTTGAGAGGTCCATTAATTATGAACAGGGAGGCCTAAAGGCATTACTTATGCCAAATCAAAAGTACAAATCCCAAAGACTAACATTAAGTTGTTAAGTTAATGCATAAAGCAAGTCTTAACGTGGTTCGTTTAAACAACAGCCCCTAACCAGTTAATTTCGTCAAAAGGATGATAATAGATGGCTGGTCATAAAAACTTCCATTCACTTATCTCTGACAGGTGATATTACATGCTCATTCTTCTGCTCATGAACACTTCGTCTTGCCCCGAGACAAAAGGAGAAGTGATGCTAGGTCAGAATATTTATTGGCGAAGTATATTAGGGCTTGGGCTATTAATGTCTCCTTAGAGGACAGGCTGCCTTTCGCAGGACCAATATCGGAGCCCCGGAGTTATGTTGCGAAATCAAGAGTGATACAATTAACGTCTTGCATAGGCTCTCCACCTGGCTCTTTTATTTGAGTGCCGTCCCTATCACTCCCTTTTGTCAAACCTCCGCAACAGACATCGAATTCGCGTGCAATCGGCAACACTACTGGATGCGGAGTTCCGTCCGGTATGGGAACTGCATTAGGAAGGGGAGAATCTGCAGACCATCACGCATGCCCATCACAAGTCGTAAGAAGTCTGGTCAAAAAGCACAGTCACTTAATAAAGGACGGAATTTAAAATAGCTTTGTGAGAATACGGATTTGCGTCTGTCTCTCCTTATAGCTTAGTTTATACTTCGTTCCCATTCGACCACCTCTATCTTGGTCCCGTCTAGCCGTAAAGGAGTGGAGGTACTTCCTTATACCCTCTCTTTTACTTGCTATGTAAAATTTGAAGGAGATTTAACTAATGGTGCAAGGTAACCCTTAATTGTCTTTTGAGAACAATTACGAATGTATAGGTGGGCAGAAAAGAGAGGGTTGCCTGGATTTTTCCTAAGAAAGAAGCTCTCCTTCACTGTAAAATCACCTCAGACGAAAGAACACGTTAAGCTTTGACAGATTCTTGTTATTTACATCATATTTTTTACAATAACCGGGTGTCAGTTTCGTTATCTGACAGACATCATCCCTCCGCCAGGGCTTCATTTTTGTTGTTGGAGGCAAGAGCTTGTGACTCATTTGCCTGAGTTAAGTTGGCGACAGTCCTCGAAAGCTGGTGTCTCTGTTGTTGAACGTGACGAAAGTAATCTCGCGATCTAATGCACTCGGTGCGTCGACTGCCCAGCACACTGTTCATCTTACTTTGTCGTCCGAAGCAGGAAGCTTAAAGATAGAGTGATAAACTTAATTTTGTCAAAATCTGAGGACCTAGACCAAGACGCCTGCATACAACTACATTCTTGACTTGGAAATCACTGTAGGACCTCATTAATGTTTTTTTTAAGCATTGAATACCTTTTTATATTCGACGCAATCATTAAAAATACGCTCCATCTTATAACCCATTCAGAGGGGACCTAGGCTCATTGACTTCCACCGACTAATGAGTTCCTCTATTCGCCTTATTTGTTTGGGCAAATTTGAAAGCTTTAAATAAATTATGTCCTTACTCTGTGTAATTAACAGGCGGAAAGCACGACGGAACTTCTTGGACATTGCGTTGTAGAGTATCGGGTTGACAGTGGAATTGAGATACGCCATCGTCTTGACGAAGAGTATCAACCAGTAATCGGTGCGTTTTGGCGTGACAAAGCTGTTATACACCACCAGGGTTCGGTATGGAAACCAAAAGACAGCGAAGAGTATGACTACTGCCATCAACATTTTAACCACCTGTTAGAAAAATTTAAAACAAATTTTAAGCATCTGTATAAAGTAGCAATCCTGTTTGGATAGGCGTTTCAGTTCAGTAAGCGCTGCTCTATATTTCCGTCATCTGGACAGGTTACGTAGCAAAACAAACCGTTTTGCAGAGTGATCAATGCCGCTCCCATCATGACGGAAGTAATTCTTGTTACAATGGTGAGAAACAAAGTTTACCCTACTAGATAAAATATAAATTCCATTTATCATGCAAATGAGGCATTGTTAATCGCCTGAATAGCTTGAAGAGTGCATTCTTTTTTGATTGAGTGATGGACCTACTTCAACACACCAGTCCGCCCCTGCCGACGGAGTATTTTTAGTTAGGAAATTTGCATGAAGGTTATACTGACCGCATAAAAGCTCAAAAAATCAAGTTTGCCAGGATTTAAAAAGCGAGGGAACTCCTACTATGCTAAATGCGTTTTAGAAAGGACTGGGATGGTGTTCTAGCAGCCTCAGGAGGAAAACCTGAAATTAGCAATTATCCATTCAGTAGGAAAAGGCACGATAAATTGTGCTGGAAAATATTTTAATGACTATTATATTTTTTAAATACAGGCTTTTTACAGACATTTGCCTTCTTATCTAAAATCTCAGAGGCTTTTTACCTTTCGACTTCAAAGTGTGTTTAAGTGCATTGTCGAAGTATCCGCCCTAAATTTGCTCCAATTAACTTTGCTGTCTCACCCCAGGGAAATTTGCCCTTTTGGACAATTATTTAGAGGGCCGACAACTGGTTCACATACCTGTTTTCGTGAACGAACTTGACGACCGCCATTTCGGTAGAAAGCAGCCTGTCTCGCCTGTTCCAATGAATTTAAATTGCAGAGAGCGGGACTACCACGTCCTGCACCTCTGACAGCATTTCTGTTGCTTTCTGATTTCCCTTTATTCAGGTTTAGACAGATGGATTTGTGAAATTTGAAGAGTCGTAGAGTGATCTGCGTATACATGACAAATATCAGGCCTAGAGGGAGAGTGTAGAAGAGGATAAAATCCAAGAGGTACACTGTGGAGTATCGCATTCGCGAAAACTTATAGGTGCAGGTTCGATAGGTGCCATAGACATATTCAACTACTTGCGTGTCCAGAGTAAAGAGCCAGACGCAATTATAGGCAGCACAGAAGATCCAAATGCCAGCGATGATTTTGAGTGCTCGGTTCACGGTGCAGAGGGTTTGAGCGCGCATTGGGTGACAGATAGCTACCCAACGCTCCACAGAAAATGCCGCCATGGAAAGAGCAGAAGTGTCTACACAGAGGTATTGCATTGCAACTATAATTCGACAGGCGTGAGTGCCCAGTGTCCACTGTCCGATCATGACATAGAGCTCCCAGATAAATGGAGCTGTAGCATGCAGGAGAAAGAGCATATCACTGAAGGAAAGTGATACGAGGTAGCAGTTTGTTGGACTACGCATCTTCGAGGACCACGTAATCACCGTGATCACAAGTAAGTTGCCCGACAGACCGACTATGAGAATGAGGGTTGCAGCGATTGTACCAAGAAGGCGATAGGGAAGGCTGTAGTAGATTGCAGGTCGAACAGAGAGATTTATATATTGGGAAGAGTTGGGCATGAGAGATGTGGATAAGGATATGTTGTAATCCATTGCTACGGAAAAAGTGTGCCCACGTCAGTGTTACTGCACAATTTTCTGCATCATCTGCAAAGGGGAATTAAATTTTGATTGGTCGCTTTGCTTATCACTGCCATTGGCTAGTTGCGTTACTAAACATCTCTTTTTCTTTTCATTCTTCCTCGCACAGATTTGTTTGCAAATTTATTGAAGAGTAAAATTATTTTAGATTTTTTTAGTTTGGTTTAATTGCAGCCAGAATTCATGCTTGGCCACTTGCTAAGAGCTAGATATTTGGTTGTTGGTTTTACTCACCGCCATTGTACCTTCGTCAGATGAGCTGACCCCCAAACCATGAAAATAGCCCCAAACCCTACCGTATGCCAACAATATTCTGCTCAGGTTTTATGTCTTCTATCGACTTCATATAAGTCTCAAGGTACAAAAATATCACATTAGATGGTTATGTAAAAGCTCTTTTTCATCAGTCCACCTCAGTGCATCCCTAGGCGGAGAAGATAATTTCGAAATGGTCGTGAAGTGCCTTTTGTGCCCCTTTACTTTGTGGACAAATGTCCTCATCACTGCAAAATTTGGATTGTTACTGCACCACTATTGAGACATGGACATGACTTTTTTGACCGCAGGAGAACACGAGGGCAAGAACCAAGATGAGGATGCCCCGACAGGTCCCCTGTAATGTACCCCCAACACGAATTTTTGAGTCTCAAGCTCGCATACGAGTGTGTGCGTTTTATACTACTTAGAAGGTCTCAATCTAGGGTCTAAATCAACCAAACTCTCATGAAAATTAATGAGAAACACTTTAAGTTGATTTAGCAGTATTTGCTGAAGAAAGCGATTGTGCGAATCTCCATCAGTTTTTATGTGGGGTTTGATTAACCTTGCAGATATGATTTGCTAGTAGGCGGTCTGCAATCACTGCGCTCCATTGGGAATAGGTTCAGGCATTTTAGCCAAGGCAAAAAATGATTTAGAAAATTAAAAGGTCATTGCATGAGTTGCATTTGAACTTGTAGGCCAAACGAATAACTGAAAAATTATGTGATCACATTTCCTATTAATGGTGGTGACTAGAGGCTAATTTGGATACAGAAACAGTCTACCCGAGGTAACGGATACATTCGTGATGTCTTATTTAAGGACCTCCGCATTTAGAACACATGTTCTGTTCCCAAAACAAGTACCGAAGTAGTAAATATGGCTAATTTTACAAAGGTCTGATTTCATATACCTGCTTAACCGAGAATAGGCCTCTAGTCATAAATTTTAGTTCTTTTACTACCTTGTCGAAGTGGAACGAGTACGTCAAGGCGCATATGCGTAGTTAGTGGCGACGCAACGCAAGTGTTATTTTATCCTCTCACCTTCCCTAATCATCTTGGAGTTACTTTATGCATGTGGATTTGAACTGCGTTTAAGTAGTAGCCTTAATTGACTGTGTATTCTGTATTGTCTCTTCTGGCATTTAATTGGTCAATGAAACAAAACTAACCTTCTCCAGTTTTTTTTAGGAAAACATGTAAACAGTCCTAAAAAGTGCAAAATAAAAAAGTAGAGGAGATATCTGTCCCACTTATCTATAGTAAGTCAGTCAATTAGGAGTGTAAATGAAGTTTGGAGACAAATTGAGAAGGAAGGGCAGCATACAAATTGGTTAGTAGCGCACCGTAGAGTACACGTTACTCCTTTCTCTAAACTATGAATAAAATTGTTTTGAGTCACAGATATGTAATGCTTTGGTTATTTGTTCACCTCATCGTTTTGATTTCTAAGACATCTGAGGCTCCGCCTCTGCACTTCCGCTAGGCGGTACGACCTTCCGGCCATGCAATGGTTCACTTAACCCGTCACTGCAACAGTAATATAAATATTATGCCATAGTATTGTGCCTTCTTTTGTCTTCAGAGTGGTCTCAGCGGCGAACCGAAGACGACTCGTCAAAGAGGAGAGGGGTCCACGTAATACTTCGCATTTTCGTTTCGCTGGCACTTGAGGCTCTGCTTTTGTACTTCTGCTAAGCGGTATGACCTCAGGGTCAGTATTAAGTCTTCTTTCGTCTTCAGGAAAGTCCCGGAGTGCTACACGCATGTTCAAAGCTGTCACGAGTAATCATAAATTTGTATGTATAAATTGCTTTACTTTTTCCCCTGTGAAACATGGCAAGATGTTAAGTGATTTATAAACGTACAGCAATTTTACCAAATTGCACAGTTTCCTTTTTTGGGTAACGGTCAAATGCTGCCGCGTAGATGTACCGATGTCCGGCCATTTGATTTACCCGACCGTTTTTTGTCCTTATCAACGCAATTCAGAAGTTGCAGGTTTCGTCAAATCTTTTTTTAAATTAGGGAGAAATTTACAAGTACCTTTATTGTGTTAGCCACTGATTACGTCATAAATTTACTAGCCTACTGTTTCTGCAATTCATTGCTTCATAAATAATGGCTCTACTGAATTACAAAGAAAAATAGGGAACGGTGGATTTCCCTAAAAATCCCCTTTCCTCAATTTATGTACACATTTTTATTTTCTAAATTTTGGAATGGCTTTTAAATTATAATATTCAACGTCTGAGGTAAAAGAATTGGCGATATTTTGACAGGCCTACACTTGCTGATCCATCCAGGTTGGTGTAACGATGTTGAGCTTCTAGGTCAATAACACAAAATACATTCAAAATAAATATTTCTAGGCTTAAAGCCACTATTTTACGAATCCTGCGAGGTAACGCCTATTTTAAAAAAAGGCAAACTACTAATCTTCATCAAATTACTTATAAAAAATAAAAGATAGGATCTACTGACGCTTTTACTCTTCGTGAGAGGGGTGAGCTGGCTGACCGGAGGCATGAGGAGATCAAGGGAGAGTAAAGTGCTCTGTCGGTTAGAAATGTGCCTAAATTTTGAGATTTCTACGCTACCATGGTATCTTGCCTTTTGATGTGCCTAATGATGCGCATTTATGGCTGCTTTTTACCCTCCGTAAAAAAAGTTGACTTTTAAAATGCGGGTTGCATACTCCAAAATGGAATAAAACAGCATGGCCGTTTAAATCCTCAACATGAAACCCAAAAATCGGAAATTGTGAGCTATGAAAGTAAAAAGTAAAATTTCAAATAATTGTGAATGTATGAATGCACCTTTTAGGCTAGTGGCGGTCAGTACACACCACCCGTCCTAACCGAGGGGAAGCCATTGACCTCCATAACCTAGATTCTCTGTACTTTACAAATAAAAGATGTCCCCCTCAGACCAGTCTGCTCGGTTCAGAAGTATGAAAGTGGAGATTGAATAGAAAACTCCTGAACACGTTACGCTATAACAGTCATGGGTGGTTCTCAAGAAGGCGATGAAGTATCACCTCCGCACTTTGGAATTATTTTCTGCAGATCAAAATTTGGTGCTAAGACGATTTTTCCCTAAGGATTGGAAAAGGAAAGATACTACTTCATCTATAATTTATCCTCGTTTTCCTCACTTTCTTCCGTCCTCCTCTGTTGCTACTTCTCCTAGCGATGTCTATCGTCTATTCTTGGCACTAGCATTAGACATGCGGATAAACACATGCAAAATGGAATAGGTTGTTGGAAAATAAATGTAAGCTAGGGCTGAGACCAGCTTGCTTGCTTGCTTGCTTATGAAGACAGTGGGTGTACCAGCTTACATCTGTCTGGAGCGGAGCGGCTGTTTTTAGCTTTGCGCAGATATAATACTTTCCATCATAAAAATGGTAGAATTGTAACTGCTCGCAACTTGTCTGCCTTGTGAGAAAGGTTATTCACACCTCCCTTTAATGCAAATTGAGAAAATCAAACTTTTCTTGGAATAAAATAATTGTCGTGTTTGTGTCACCTTTGCTAGAACTTTCCAGCCTTCTGTTTGTTAACAGAAAGCTCAATACGTCTCTGCGGCTAGTTTAGACGCTTTACCAGTGACAGCGGTGATTTCACTTGTGTTAGAAGAAAAAACCAACTTTGGTAGCCAAATGCTGCATCCTAAAGGCTGCTGAAGAAAGGCGTCTTCAATGGATGGCTTAAACTGCTGCAGCCGACACCAGAAAGGCTACTGAAGACAGGGTAGAGTGCGGGCACGAATTGTGTAAGTAAATCGCTCTCCTCTAGGTTCCCTGCAGTTAAAATGAAATCTAGATAGGAAGTCGGACAGCACTTGAAGGAAGGATTATTGGCTCCAACAAATGGGCTTGCTGTAGGGCATCCACCATCCGTGAGTACTCTCGAACTTCCATAATGTAACTTGCAAAAAGTGCGACAATATTCGGAATCTATCGCAATCAAGGGGATTCGTCATTGACACCGGGATCAAATAACCCATAGTGTAAGGTCTTCTTTCCAGCTTCGTGGTTTTTATGACATTCCTCCCTCGTGTCATCCCTATTAGCAGACCTATTTGACGGTTTTTAATGACGTTTTCTTGTAATCAATTATGTGCTGCTAAAACACTTGTTCCATGACTATCACCGGATTTGTAAAGGTAAACTTGCTTCCGGTTTGTGCAAAGCCGAGGTCGAAGTTTGATTAGACTGTACCTTAGCGCCATTGGCCAATCAATGTCAGCTTTCACACATAAACACATCAAAGAGTCACATCGTTTGTGATCAAGATAAACAGACTGACTCACATGTAACACAAGTCGTCGCAATGATGGTACGCGCTCTCTACTGCTTTTGCTGTTGGCCTGCAAGTTGTTTCACTTTGTCATCCTTCTGTGTAGTAAAATGATAAAAATTCCCTCAAATCTTGCTTTTCATTTTGATGCATTGCCCTAAAATTTGAAGGTTGCTTCCATATTTTATTTGCTCCTCCCTTCCCAACTGCCTCTCTTGTAATTTGACAGTAACCACAATTTTTTTTACATGACTGTTTTGATGTTATCATTTATTTGTAGGCAAAATATGGCAGTTTTGATGAGGATGAAACAACCAGAAGGCTGAGTGCTCTCTTGGTGGCTAGATGTCCTGAAGTACACCACTGTGAATTTGTTGTAAGGGCTCCAGGTCGCGTAAACCTAATAGGTATGTGATAAAAGTAAATATTTACCGATAATTACTTAATAAAACAAAATTGCACAACTTTTGCATTCTGAGTATCGGCGTCACATATATGTGACGCATCTTAATACGATGTCACAAATGTGTGACGCGTGCTTGCCATGTGTCGGTTGTAACTACGTTTGCAGATATTGAGAGATCCATTTGTTTTCTCCCTGCTTGATCTATGAGACGAACACGAATTAGCACTAGGGGATCACGAGGAAAAGGGAAAGTCAGCACCTCCTTCCCTCTCTCATCCCTGTGCTCAAGTGAGAAGCGTCTTCTCTCTAAGGTCTGCGACATGAGCCATGTGGTCCTGCCTCACCATGTCCTGTGAGAGCAACGTTGGCATATTCGCCATTCTTGAGCACCTTCATGTAGCCTTTTATCCTTTAGCAAGAGAACCAGTCTGTGCATCACAAAAGCACAAGAGAAGGCAATCGTAGGGACGAAGTAATGAAAGCTGGAGGACTTTTCGCGTCAAAAGACGGTCACGCGGTCAGTTGGTGAGGAAAGGAATGGAGAGCAGCAAACTGATGCTTGTAGACTTTTGATGTCATTT
The DNA here is from genome assembly GCF_000524195.1 of Echinococcus granulosus. NCBI lineage: Eukaryota > Metazoa > Platyhelminthes > Cestoda > Cyclophyllidea > Taeniidae > Echinococcus > Echinococcus granulosus. The sequence continues at coordinate 345,445 of NW_020170463.1, read as the reverse complement.
TAAGCACACTTTCACGGACCGCGCAGGGCCAGGCAATGAGTTTATCCTTTGATACGAAAAGATTTTATTGCTTCAAGTGATTAGCTTCTTCTTTCAAAGGTCAAAACGCTTATTTAGGTATCTTTATGGATCAAAGGTTTTAACTTCGTGATAATAAATGAGGTGGATAAAAAGGATTATGAAGCAGCTGCTCCCTAACGTTTATGTTGCAGCAGTTAGCATTTGTTCTTTAATATTTCAAAATATTCCCCTCTCATAACCACACCTTCTAGAAAGTTCATGTCTTACCTGCCTTGGAATTGACCGAATGATTGGAAGGTTGAGGAGGCCAATCTCGTAGGGATTTTTATCCCACTTTAGGCGAACATATCGACTATAGCGGCTATGCTGTGCTTCCAATGGCCCTACGGCAAGCAGTCTACATTGCAGTATCTAGCCAGCTAGAAATCGGCCAGGAGAGAATCAAAATTATCTCAGAAAACAAAACACTTGAGTAAGTCTTTATTTCAAAAATGACTTTTTGTTTCGCACTCAGTAATAGCGCCTTTTTTAGTGAATACGAGGGTGATATAGAGAGCGTGTTGAATTTCGCCAGCAATGGTCCTCCACGTCCCCTTAAATGGTATCACTACGCCTTGTGTGGCATTCGGGGATTCAGAGACTACGCAAAACAGCACTTTTCTGTGAGTTACAGGCAAAATTTTACTTTGAATAGCTACACGCCGAAAGTATTCCCTTGTCTTTAAGAGGAGAACTGTCTTGATAACCAGCAAGGGTTGACTTATTTGAAATTTCAAATGTTCCTGGAGAATAATTTGACTTTTGTACCATTGGATGTCTAAATTCAGGTGTTGCTCACATGGAATGACTACCCTAGCAACAGGAGTCAAAAAACTCATTCCTATGCATCTGAGAATGCCATGGCAACGCTTCATTTTGGCCAAATTATTCTGAAGGAGCTGGTTGATATCCAGGGGTCCTAGTTTTGTCTTCAATCCCAGAAAACCGTATGCTGCTGCCTGCACTCACCCATAATTATTTGTTTTCGGTCGCCTTGATTAATTGAATGTGGTCTAGACCGACCCACCACATGGGTGCCAACTGTTAGTGTGCAATGGGACACTTATTACCTCCATAGTGGCATTCCTTTCTGTGGAAAGCTGGCGAAACATGAAGTCCCCGACTGGCTTTGAAAGACATTAATATCTGCTATTATAGTGGCAATCCTTTTTATGGCACACCGACAAGGAGTGAAGTCCAAATTCTATTTGAGCGACAATTGTAGTCGGACGAAGTGTTTCTGCTATCAGTGGGTGGGTTGGAAACATTGGTGACTGATGAGAGGCTAAGACAACCATGTCAATGACTTACGTATAAGAGAAAAGATGGAATATAATGCAGCCCTGCAAGACTTTTTTAAGGCATAACACTGGGGCAGAAGATGTGTTGTTGACATGCAGATAAAATTGGGGGCTACTAGCATGGCCCGAAGGATAGGCCGCATAGTGAAGACAATGGTGAAGCACTTAAGTGCCCCGTCACCAAAACCGAGCGTCAAACATAGCCCTTCTCTTCTCTTAAGCGTCATTTGCAGGACTTCCCGTGGTCAGCCTCCTACGTCAGCCATCAAAACGTGGTCGCTGCTGTAGGAGAAACATCCAGGGCTTCCGGCCCGATGGCATAGCTCTCCAGCGGAGGCAAAATGGTGGGACCTCTGAGCGTCCCATTACCAAAATTAACAATCAACCGAACAATCAAAGTGCTACATATAAAAATCGTTTGCGTAGAAGTTTTACAATATTTATGCCGTGCTTTTAAAGCCACCAATTTGATTATGGTATTTATTTAATCGTTTCAGTTAATAAATCCCCACTCCTATAGTTTCATATCCTCTATTCAGAAGTGGACTCCTCCTTCAATATGCTTACTGGTTGGAAATGGAAATGATCCAGCTTATCTACCAATGAATGCTGGTCTCTCGAGCAGTAGTGCCCTTGTAGTCGCCTCAGCCATGGCCGTAATGCGTGCCACACACACGTATGTTGAACCGGTAAGCTGCCTCCTTTAAGCAAAGCCGGTGAATAAGTAATTCTCACTGACACAAGTAAGAAATACGTAGATGTAATAAATTGTCTTCTGAATCAGCAATTAGGCCCTCGTACTACGTTAACTTACTGTGCACAGATGATTGGACAATGGGAAGATATGATGAGTAGAAAAGTAGTAGGAATAGTCAGCCTTGGTCACTTCTATTTTTTTCACCTCACAGTTCCTAACGTTATATCCTACTTTGCATATGGTTATGCGATCGTCTAAGGCTGGAAGGAAAAAGATGATAACCATCACTTGGAGTAAGGAAATCAGAGGAATGAGGAGGGGAGAGGTAGGCAGCATCTACCCTCCTCACATTCTAGAGGGCTACTCCTCTCACCATCATGATAATGTGTGATCTTATGCCCTAATGTCTTGCAAGAATAGGAGAATGACTTATGTTAGATGGACTTACCAGACTTGTGTACTTTTAAAAAGTGGATCCTGTACATTCTCAGATTGTATCGGGATGTGTAGGGTAGTTAGCCCTCTACTGTGATGGAGACCACATAAAAAGCTTGCTGTACTAAAAAACTTATCCTTATCTAATTATTCTTTATAATGTATTCGTGAAGACCATCGTATGCATTCCCAAGTAGCAGAGATTCATCGTGGCGAGCAAAAGTGAATACCTCTGCCTGGTTGTCTAGTAAAATAACCCTAAAAAGATTAAAATGTTTAAACCACCTTCTTTAGAAGAATCAGCTTACTAGGGCCTAAATGGTTAACAAATTTTGCGTCGAACTGGACATTTTAAGTAGGTAATAAAATTTTATGTAATTTGAAAACCCCCTACCTTAACTTATTAAGTAGTATGCTCCGTTCAGCGTGTATTTTTTAGGGATTCTTAGTTTACGCCTGTGTTAGGTGTGCCAAAAAATCCGCAAAATGCTGAAATCGTGACTAAGTCGCGTGCAGTGTATGAATAATTTTGGCTTATCTCCTGACGCAAAATCGTTACCTTTTTTTTGTTGGTGATGTTTTGTCGCGCTAGAGGGTGTTAGCCGACATCTGTGCGAATTGCGAACGTCTCATCGGAACCCAAGGTGGTGGCATGGATCAAGCAGCTTGTCTTCTCTCCCATTCATCGGTAAATGTCTTTGATTGAATCGTTTTTGTGTTCCCACAAATTTGACATTTACCTAAAAAGTTATGACTATTCATGTGTTTCCAAATGAGTACTTGATCAAATTTGGTTACTTCAGGATAGCTGGTGCATAAATTGTATTTTTCAAGTGCAGAAGGGTGGAGTGAAAAGCTGGCGAACTATTAACACGAATGGAATGGCATAGCTTTAAGGTGATGATCGAAAACTGTAAGTGCTATAAAGTTCACTTGGTTAATCGCATCACAAACAAATATAATTCTGTCAAAGCAAAAACAGTGCAGATTTTTTACATTCTGTCACAGCAGTTACTTTTTTCCTTATTTTACTTGGGGGTTTTAAAACACTGATTCATCCTACAAGATATTTTGCTCAAAAAATTGAAGCGCGATTTCAGATAATGGTGTGGATGGGATTGGGAAGACAAAACAACACTTGTAACAATGAAAGGTGGTTGTCCGTTAACGCAAAGAGAAGCCAGGTCCTCACAGAGGTGACAGAGTCCATGTAGTTACTAGTCTTATCCCCACGTGGTAAGGCTACTTGGTCTTCGATGTTTTAGCCAATCATGATAGAATTTACAAAGCCAACCCTTACAATAACCCCTGTGAGAATACCAAAAGGTGGCGTCTTCTGCGTTGCCGACTCTGGAGCTCGTCTAAACAAGGCCACCACACCAGACTACAATAGTCGGGTGTCACAGTGCAAGCAGGCTGCCAAAGTACCTCTGCTGTCAAAGCTCTCTCTCCTGGTTATATTATTTGACAATATAATGCAAGGTTATTTAGTGTTGCTATGGGAAGTAGGAAATTTTATTCTTAAATGTTTAAATAAGTAATCACGCAAGTATTCAAGTTTCGGGCAGAAACTCTTTAGTTAAGGGTAGTAAATATGGACTAAATAAACACCCAATTTTCTTACTTTGCAGATCCTACACAAGCACCTTAGGAATAAACCAGATATGGATGAAGAACTCTTGATTCTCGGTGATGTACAAAAAGCATACGGTAAAGCTCAGCCTGGTCAAATGCTTGGTCCCGGTTCACCGATAGAGGAGGCCTTCCCAGGGAAACTCGGTAAGATGTTTAGGCCATCTCATTTCTTCGCATGCAGAAAAAGATGGATGGATGGATA